>NC_084564.2:3947500-4090000 GCF_033978685.3 Nerophis lumbriciformis
TTTTTCTTTTTTTTTTTTTTTTACACTGAATTTATGTGACATTTTTTGCGTTAGAATTTTTTTTTTTGCATCAAATTAGGCCGACAATTTCACTGAATAACAATTTGTGAGCAAAAAGTGTATGCTTAAAAATTTTAAATTGTGGCTTTATTATGAAAAACTTTTTTTTTCTTTTATTTTTTTTTTTACACTGAATTTATGTGACAACATTTTTTGCGTTAGAATATTTTTTTTTGCATCAAATTAGGCCGACAATTTCACTGAATAACAATTTGTGAGCAAAAAGTGTGTGCTTAAAAATTTTAAATTGTGGCTTTATTATGAAAAACTATTTTTTATTTTTTTTTTACACTGAATTTATGTGACAACATTTTTTGCGTTAGAATTTTTTTTTGCATCAAATTAGGCCGACAATTTCACTGAATAACAATTTGTGAGCAAAAAGTGTGTGCTTAAAATTTTTAAATTGTGGCTTTATTATGAAAAACATTTTTTTTTTTTTTTTTTTTTTTTTACACTGAATTTATGTGACAAAATTTTTTGCGTTAGAATTTTTTTTTTTGCATCAAATTAGGCCGACAATTTCACTGAATAACAATTTGTGAGCAAAAAGTGTGTGCTTAAAAATTTTAAATTGTGGCTTTATTATGAAAAACTTTTTTTTATTTTTTTTTTTTACACTGAATTTATGTGACAACATTTTTTGCGTTAGAATTTTTTTTTTGCATCAAATTAGGCCGACAATTTCACTGAATAACAATTTGTGAGCAAAAAGTGTGTGCTTAAAAATTTTAAATTGTGGCTTTATTATGAAAAACTTTTTTTTTTTTTTTTTTTTACACTGAATTTATGTGACAACATTTTTTGCGTTAGAATTTTTTTTTTTGCATCAAATTAGGCCGAAAATTTCACTGAATAACAATTTGTGAGCAAAAAGTGTGTGCTTAAAAATTTTAAATTGTGGCTTTATTATGAAAAACTTTTTTTTTTTTTCTTTTTTTTTTACACTGAATTTATGTGACATTTTTTGCGTTAGAATTTTTTTTTTGCATCAAATAAGGCCGACAATTTCACTGAATAACAATTTGTGAGCAAAAAGTGTGTGCTTAAAAATTTTAAATTGTGGCTTTATTATGAAAAACTTTTTTTTTTTTTCTTTTTACACTGAATTTATGTGACAACATTTTTTGCGTTAGAATTTTTTTTTTGCATCAAATTAGGCCGACAATTTCACTGAATAACAATTTGTGAGCAAAAAGTGTGTGCTTAAAAATTTTAAATTGTGGCTTTATTATGAAAAACTTTTTTTTTTTTTACACTGAATTTATGTGACAACATTTTTTGCGTTAGAATTTTTTTTTTGCATCAAATTAGGCCAACAATTTCACTGAATAACAATTTGTGAGCAAAAAGTGTGTGCTTAAAAATTTTAAATTGTGGCTTTATTATGAAAAACCTTTTTTTTTTTTTTTTTTTTTACACTGAATTAATGTGACAACATTTTTTGCGTTAGAATTTTTTTTTTGCATCAAATTACGCCAACAATTTCACTGAATAACAATTTGTGAGCAAAAAGTGTGTGCTTAAAAATTTTAAATTGTGGCTTTATTATGAAAAACCTTTTTTTTTTTTTTTTTTTTTACACTGAATTAATGTGACAACATTTTTTGCGTTAGAATTTTTTTTTTTGCATCAAATTAGGCCGACAATTTCACTGAATAACAATTTGTGAGCAAAAAGTGTGTGCTTAAAAATTTTAAATTGTGACTTTATTATGAAAAACTTATTTTTTTTTTTTTTTTTTACACTGAATTTATGTGACAACATTTTTTGCGTTAGAATTTTTTTTTTGCATCAAATTAGGCCGACAATTTCACTGAATAACAATTTGTGAGCAAAAAGTGTGTGCTTAAAAATTTTAAATTGTGGCTTTATTATGAAAAACTTTTTTTTTTTTTTTTTTTTACACTGAATTTATGTGACAACATTTTTTGCATTAGAATTTTTTTTTTGCATCAAATTAGGCCGACAATTTCACTGAATAACAATTTGTGAGCAAAAAGTGTGTGCTTAAAAATTTTAAATTGTGGCTTTATTATGAAAAACTTTTTTTTTAAAAATTTTTTACACTGAATTTATGTGACAACATTTTTTGCGTTAGAATTTTTTTTTTGCATCAAATTAGGCCGACAATTTCACTGAATAACAATTTGTGAGCAAAAAGTGTGTGCTTAAAAATTTTAAATTGTGGCTTTATTATGAAAAACTTTTTTTTTTTTTTTTTTTTACACTGAATTTATGTGACAACATTTTTTGCGTTAGAATTTTTTTTTGCATCAAATTAGGCCGACAATTTCACTGAATAACAATTTGTGAGCAAAAAGTGTGTGCTTAAAAATTTTAAATTGTGGCTTTATTATGAAAAACTTTTTTTTTTTTTTTTTTTACACTGAATTTATGTGACAACATTTTTTGCGTTAGAATTTTTTTTTGGCATCAAATTAGGCCGACAATTTCACTGAATAACAATTTGTGAGCAAAAAGTGTGTGCTTAAAAATTTTAAATTGTGGCTTTATTATGAAATTTTTTTATTTTTTTATTTATTTTTTTACACTGAATTTATGTGACAACATTTTTTGCGTTAGAAATTTTTTTTTTGCATCAAATTAGGCCGACAATTTCACTGAACAACAATTTGTGAGCAAAAAGTGTGTGCTTAAAAATTTTAAATTGTGGCTTTATTATGAAAAACTTTTTTTTTTTTTTTTTTTTTTATACTGAATTTATGTGACAACATTTTTTGCGTTAGAATTTTTTTTTTGCATCAACTTAGGCCGACAATTTCACTGAATAACAATTTGTGAGCAAAAAGTGTGTGCTTAAAAATGTTAAATTGTGGCTGTATTATGAAAAACTTTTTTCTTTTTTTTTTACACTGAATTTATGTGACAACATTTTTTGCGTTAGAATTTTTTTTTTGCATCAAATTAGGCCGACAATTTCACTGAATAACAATTTGTGAGCAAAAAGTGTGTGCTTAAAAATTTTAAATTGTGGCTTTATTATGAAAAACTTTTTTTTTTTTTTAATTTTTTTACACTGAATTTATGTGACAACATTTTTTGCGTTAGAATTTTTTTTTTGCATCAAATTAGGCCGACAATTTCACTGAATAACAATTTGTGAGCAAAAAGTGTGTGCTTAAAAATTTTAAATTGTGGCTTTATTATGAAAAACTTTTTTTTTTTTTTTACACTGAATTTATGTGACAACATTTTTTGCGTTAGAATTTTTTTTTTGCATCAAATTAGGCCGACAATTTCACTGAATAACAATTTGTGAGCAAAAAGTGTGTGCTTAAAAATTTTAAATTGTGGCTTTATTATGAAAAACTTTTTTTTTTTTTTTTTTTTTTACACTGAATTTATGTGACAACATTTTTTGCGTTAGAATTTTTTTTTTGCATCAAATTAGGCCGACAATTTCACTGAATAACAATTTGTGAGCAAAAAGTGTGTGCTTAAAAATTTTAAATTGTGGTTTTATTATGAAAAACTTTTTTTTTCTTTTTTTTTTACACTGAATTTATGTGACAACATTTTTTGCGTTAGAATTTTTTTTTGCATCAAATTAGGCCGACAATTTCACTGAATAACAATTTGTGAGCAAAAAGTGTGTGCTTAAAAATTTTAAATTGTGGCTTTATTATGAAAAACTTTTTTATTTAATTTTTTTTTTACACTGAATTTATGTGACATTTTTTGCGTTAGAATTTTTTTTTTGCATCAAATTAGGCCGACAATTTCACTGAATAACAATTTGTGAGCAAAAAGTGTGTGCTTAAAAATTTTAAATTGTGGCTTTATTATGAAAAACTTTTTTTTTTTTTTTTTTTACACTGAATTTATGTGACAACATTTTTTGCGTTAGAATTTTTTTTTTGCATCAAATTAGGCCGACAATTTCACTGAATAACAATTTGTGAGCAAAAAGTGTGTGCTTAAAAATTTTAAATTGTGGCTTTATTATGAAAAACTTATTATTATTTTTTTTTACACTGAATTTATGTGACAACTTTTTTGCGTTAGAAATTTTTTTTGCATCAAATTAGGCCGACAATTTCACTGAATAACAATTTGTGAGCAAAAAGTGTGTGCTTAAAAATTTTAAATTGTGGCTTTATTATGAAAAACTTTTTCTTTTTTTTTTTTTTTTACACTGAATTTATGTGACAACATTTTTTGCATTAGAATTTATTTTTTTTGCATCATATTAGGCCGACAATTTCACTGAATAACAATTTGTGAGCAAAAAGTGTGTGCTTAAAAATTTTAAATTGTGGCTTTATTATGAAAAACTTTTTTTTTTTTTTTTTACACTGAATTTATGTGACAACATTTTTTGCGTTAGAATTTTTTTTTTGCATCAAATTAGGCCGACAATTTCACTGAATAACAATTTGTGAGCAAAAAGTGTGCTTAAAATTTTTAAATTGTGGCTTTATTATGAAAAACTTTTTTTTTTTTTTTTTTTTTACACTGAATTTATGTGACAACATTTTTTGCGTTAGAATTTTTTTTTTGCATCAAATTAGGCCGACAATTTCACTGAATAACAATTTGTGAGCAAAAAGTGTGTGCTTAAAAATTTTAAATTGTGGCTTTATTATGAAAAACTTTTCTTTTTTTTTTCTTTTTTTTACACTGAATTTATGTGACAACATTTTTTGCGTTAGAATTTTTTTTTTGCATCAAATTAGGCCGACAATTTCACTGAATAACAATTTGTGAGCAAAAAGTGTGTGCTTAAAAATTTTAAATTGTGGCTTTATTATGAAAAACTTTTTTTATTTTTTATTTTTTATTTTTTACACTGAATTTATGTGACAACATTTTTTGCGTTAGAATTTTTTTTTGCATCAAATTAGGCCGACAATTTCACTGAATAACAATTTGTGAGCAAAAAGTGTGTGCTTAAAAATGTTAAATTGTGGCTTTATTATGAAAAACTTTTTTATATTTTTTTTTTTAACACTGAATTTATGTGACAACATTTTTTGCGTTAGAATTTTTTTTTTTGCATCAAATTAGGCCGACAATTTCACTGAATAACAATTTGTGAGCAAAAAGTGTGTGCTTAAAAATTTTAAATTGTGGCTTTATTATGAAAAACTTTTTTTATTTTTGTTTTTACACTGAATTTATGTGACAACATTTTTTGCGTTAGAATTTTTTTTAGCATCAAATTAGGCCGACAATTTCACTGAATAACAATTTGTGAGCAAAAAGTGTGTGCTTAAAAAATTTAAATTGTGGCTTTATTATGTTTTTTTTTGTTTTTTTTACACTGAATTTATGTGACAACATTTTTTGCGTTAGAATTTTTTTTTTTGCATCAAATTAGGCCGACAATTTCACTGAATAACAATTTGTGAGAAAAAAGTGTGTGCTTAAAAATGTTAAATTGTGGCTTTATTATGAAAAACTTTTTTTTTATTTTTTTTTATACTGAATTTATGTGACAACATTTTTTGCGTTAGAATTTTTTTTTGCATCAAATTAGGTCGACAATTTCACTGAATAACAATTTATGAGCAAAAAGTGTGTGCTTAAAAATTTTAAATTGTGGCTTTATTATGAAAAACTTTTTTTTTTTTTTTTTTTTTTTACACTGAATTTATGTGACAACATTTTTTGCATTAGAATTTTTTTTTTGCATCAAATTAGGCCGACAATTTCACTGAATAACAATTTGTGAGCAAAAAGTGTGTGCTTAAAAATCTTAAATTGTGGCTTTATTATGAAAAACTTTTTTTTTTTTTTTTTTTTTTACACTGAATTTATGTGACAACATTTTTTGCGTTAGAATTTTTTTTTTGCATCAAATTAGGCCGACGATTTCACTGAATAACAATTTGTGAGCAAAAAGTGTGTGCTTAAAAATTTTAAATTGTGGCTTTATTATGAAAAACTTTTTTATTTAATTTTTTTTTTACACTGAATTTATGTGACATTTTTTGCGTTAGAATTTTTTTTTTGCATCAAATTAGGCCGACAATTTCACTGAATAACAATTTGTGAGCAAAAAGTGTGTGCTTAAAAATTTTAAATTGTGGCTTTATTATGAAAAACTTTTTTTTTTTTTTTTTTTACACTGAATTTATGTGACAACATTTTTTGCGTTAGAATTTTTTTTTTGCATCAAATTAGGCCGACAATTTCACTGAATAACAATTTGTGAGCAAAAAGTGTGTGCTTAAAAATTTTAAATTGTGGCTTTATTATGAAAAACTTATTATTATTTTTTTTTACACTGAATTTATGTGACAACTTTTTTTGCGTTAGAAATTTTTTTTGCATCAAATTAGGCCGACAATTTCACTGAATAACAATTTGTGAGCAAAAAGTGTGTGCTTAAAAATTTTAAATTGTGGCTTTATTATGAAAAACTTTTTCTTTTTTTTTTTTTTTTACACTGAATTTATGTGACAACATTTTTTGCATTAGAATTTATTTTTTTTGCATCATATTAGGCCGACAATTTCACTGAATAACAATTTGTGAGCAAAAAGTGTGTGCTTAAAAATTTTAAATTGTGGCTTTATTATGAAAAACTTTTTTTTTTTTTTTTTACACTGAATTTATGTGACAACATTTTTTGCGTTAGAATTTTTTTTTTGCATCAAATTAGGCCGACAATTTCACTGAATAACAATTTGTGAGCAAAAAGTGTGCTTAAAATTTTTAAATTGTGGCTTTATTATGAAAAACTTTTTTTTTTTTTTTTTTTTTACACTGAATTTATGTGACAACATTTTTTGCGTTAGAATTTTTTTTTTGCATCAAATTAGGCCGACAATTTCACTGAATAACAATTTGTGAGCAAAAAGTGTGTGCTTAAAAATTTTAAATTGTGGCTTTATTATGAAAAACTTTTCTTTTTTTTTTCTTTTTTTTACACTGAATTTATGTGACAACATTTTTTGCGTTAGAATTTTTTTTTTGCATCAAATTAGGCCGACAATTTCACTGAATAACAATTTGTGAGCAAAAAGTGTGTGCTTAAAAATTTTAAATTGTGGCTTTATTATGAAAAACTTTTTTTATTTTTTATTTTTTATTTTTTACACTGAATTTATGTGACAACATTTTTTGCGTTACAATTTTTTTTTTGCATCAAATTAGACCGACAATTTCACTAAATAACAATTTGTGAGCAAAAAGTGTGTGCTTAAAAATTTTAAATTGTGGCTTTATTATGAAAAACTTTTTTTTTTTTTTTTTTTTTTTTTACACTGAATTTATGTGACAACATTTTTTGCGTTAGAATTTTTTTTTGCATCAAATTAGGCCGACAATTTCACTGAATAACAATTTGTGAGCAAAAAGTGTGTGCTTAAAAATGTTAAATTGTGGCTTTATTATGAAAAACTTTTTTATATTTTTTTTTTTAACACTGAATTTATGTGACAACATTTTTTGCGTTAGAATTTTTTTTTTTGCATCAAATTAGGCCGACAATTTCACTGAATAACAATTTGTGAGCAAAAAGTGTGTGCTTAAAAATTTTAAATTGTGGCTTTATTATGAAAAACTTTTTTTATTTTTGTTTTTACACTGAATTTATGTGACAACATTTTTTGCGTTAGAATTTTTTTTAGCATCAAATTAGGCCGACAATTTCACTGAATAACAATTTGTGAGCAAAAAGTGTGTGCTTAAAAAATTTAAATTGTGGCTTTATTATGTTTTTTTTTGTTTTTTTTACACTGAATTTATGTGACAACATTTTTTGCGTTAGAATTTTTTTTTTTGCATCAAATTAGGCCGACAATTTCACTGAATAACAATTTGTGAGAAAAAAGTGTGTGCTTAAAAATGTTAAATTGTGGCTTTATTATGAAAAACTTTTTTTTTATTTTTTTTTATACTGAATTTATGTGACAACATTTTTTGCGTTAGAATTTTTTTTTGCATCAAATTAGGTCGACAATTTCACTGAATAACAATTTATGAGCAAAAAGTGTGTGCTTAAAAATTTTAAATTGTGGCTTTATTATGAAAAACTTTTTTTTTTTTTTTTTTACACTGAATTTATGTGACAACATTTTTTGCATTAGAATTTTTTTTTTGCATCAAATTAGGCCGACAATTTCACTGAATAACAATTTGTGAGCAAAAAGTGTGTGCTTAAAAATCTTAAATTGTGGCTTTATTATGAAAAACTTTTTTTTTTTTTTTTTTTTTTACACTGAATTTATGTGACAACATTTTTTGCGTTAGAATTTTTTTTTTGCATCAAATTAGGCCGACAATTTCACTGAATAACAATTTGTGAGCAAAAAGTGTGTGCTTAAAAATTTTAAATTGTGGCTTTATTATGAAAAACTATTTTTTTTTTTTTTTTTTTTACACTGAATTTATGCGACAACATTTTTTGCGTTAGAATTTTTTTTTTTGCATCAAATTAGGCCGACAATTTCACTGAATAACAATTTGTGAGCAAAAAGTGTGTTCTTAAAAATTTTAAATTGTGGCTTTATTATGAAAAACTTTTTTTTTTTCTTTTTCTTTACACTGAATTTATGTGACAACATTTTTTGCGTTAGATTTTTTTTTTTTGCATCAAATTAGGCCGACAATTTCACTGAATAACAATTTGTGAGCAAAAAGTGTGTGCTTAAAAATGTTAAATTGTGGCTTTATTATGAAAAACTTTTTTTTTTTTTTTTTTTTTACACTGAATTTATGTGACAACATTTTTTGCGTTAGAATTTTTTTTTTGCATCAAATTAGGCCGACAATTTCACTGAATAACAATTTGTGAGCAAAAAGTGTGTGCTTAAAAATTTTAAATTGTGGCTTTATTATGAAAAACTTTTCTTTTTTTTTTCTTTTTTTTACACTGAATTTATGTGACAACATTTTTTGCGTTAGAATTTTTTTTTTGCATCAAATTAGGCCGACAATTTCACTGAATAACAATTTGTGAGCAAAAAGTGTGTGCTTAAAAATTTTAAATTGTGGCTTTATTATGAAAAACTTTTTTTATTTTTTATTTTTTATTTTTTACACTGAATTTATGTGACAACATTTTTTGCGTTACAATTTTTTTTTTGCATCAAATTAGACCGACAATTTCACTAAATAACAATTTGTGAGCAAAAAGTGTGTGCTTAAAAATTTTAAATTGTGGCTTTATTATGAAAAACTTTTTTTTTTTTTTTTTTTTTTTTTACACTGAATTTATGTGACAACATTTTTTGCGTTAGAATTTTTTTTTGCATCAAATTAGGCCGACAATTTCACTGAATAACAATTTGTGAGCAAAAAGTGTGTGCTTAAAAATGTTAAATTGTGGCTTTATTATGAAAAACTTTTTTTTTTTTTTTTTTTTAACACTGAATTTATGTGACAACATTTTTTGCGTTAGAATTTTTTTTTTTGCATCAAATTAGGCCGACAATTTCACTGAATAACAATTTGTGAGCAAAAAGTGTGTGCTTAAAAATTTTAAATTGTGGCTTTATTATGAAAAACTTTTTTTATTTTTGTTTTTACACTGAATTTATGTGACAACATTTTTTGCGTTAGAATTTTTTTTAGCATCAAATTAGGCCGACAATTTCACTGAATAACAATTTGTGAGCAAAAAGTGTGTGCTTAAAAAATTTAAATTGTGGCTTTATTATGTTTTTTTTTGTTTTTTTTACACTGAATTTATGTGACAACATTTTTTGCGTTAGAATTTTTTTTTTTGCATCAAATTAGGCCGACAATTTCACTGAATAACAATTTGTGAGAAAAAAGTGTGTGCTTAAAAATGTTAAATTGTGGCTTTATTATGAAAAACTTTTTTTTTATTTTTTTTTATACTGAATTTATGTGACAACATTTTTTGCGTTAGAATTTTTTTTTGCATCAAATTAGGTCGACAATTTCACTGAATAACAATTTATGAGCAAAAAGTGTGTGCTTAAAAATTTTAAATTGTGGCTTTATTATGAAAAACTTTTTTTTTTTTTTTTTTTTTTTACACTGAATTTGTGACAACATTTTTTGCATTAGAATTTTTTTTTTGCATCAAATTAGGCCGACAATTTCACTGAATAACAATTTGTGAGCAAAAAGTGTGTGCTTAAAAATCTTAAATTGTGGCTTTATTATGAAAAACTTTTTTTTTTTTTTTTTTTTTTACACTGAATTTATGTGACAACATTTTTTGCGTTAGAATTTTTTTTTTGCATCAAATTAGGCCGACAATTTCACTGAATAACAATTTGTGAGCAAAAAGTGTGTGCTTAAAAATTTTAAATTGTGGCTTTATTATGAAAAACTATTTTTTTTTTTTTTTTTTTTACACTGAATTTATGCGACAACATTTTTTGCGTTAGAATTTTTTTTTTTGCATCAAATTAGGCCGACAATTTCACTGAATAACAATTTGTGAGCAAAAAGTGTGTTCTTAAAAATTTTAAATTGTGGCTTTATTATGAAAAACTTTTTTTTTTTCTTTTTCTTTACACTGAATTTATGTGACAACATTTTTTGCGTTAGATTTTTTTTTTTTGCATCAAATTAGGCCGACAATTTCACTGAATAACAATTTGTGAGCAAAAAGTGTGTGCTTAAAAATGTTAAATTGTGGCTTTATTATGAAAAACTTTTTTTTTTTTTTTTTTTTTACACTGAATTTATGTGACAACATTTTTTGCGTTAGAATTTTTTTTTTTGCATCAAATTAGGCCGACAATTTCACTGAATAACAATTTGTGAGCAAAAAGTGTGTGCTTAAAATTTTTAAATTGTGGCTTTATCATGAAAAACTTTTTTTTTTTCTTTTTTTTTTTTTACACTGAATTTATGTGACAACATTTTTTGCGTTAGAATTTTTTTTTTGCATCAAATTAGGCCGACAATTTCACTGAATAACAATTTGTGAGCAAAAAGTGTGTGCTTAAAAATTTTAAATTGTGGCTTTATTATGAAAAACTTTTATTTTTCTTTTTTTTTACACTGAATTTATGTGACAACATTTTTTGCGTTACAATTTTTTTTTTGCATCAAATTAGGCCGACAATTTCCCTGAATAACAATTTGTGAGCAAAAAGTGTGCTTAAAAATTTTAAATTGTGGCTTTATTATGAAAAACTTTTTTTTTTTTTTTTTTTTTACACTGAATTTATGTGACAACATTTTTTGCGTTAGAATTTTTTTTTTGCATCAAATTAGGCCGACGATTTCACTGAATAACAATTTGTGAGCAAAAAGTGTGTGCTTAAAAATTTTAAATTGTGGCTTTATTATGAAAAACTTTTTTTATTTTTTACACTGAATTTATGTGACAACATTTTTTGCATTAGAATTTTTTTTTTTGCATCAAATTAGGCCAACAATTTCACTGAATAACAATTTGTGAGCAAAAAGTGTGTGCTTAAAAATTTTAAATTGTGGCTTTATTATGAAAAACTTTATTTTTTTCTTTTTTTTTTTTTTTACACTGAATTTATGTGACAACATTTTTTGCGTTGGAATTTTTTTTTGCATCAAATTAGGCCGACAATTTCACTGAATAACAATTTGTGAGCAAAAAGTGTGTGCTTAAAAATGTTAAATTGTGGCTTTATTATGAAAAACTTTTTTTTTTTTTTTTTTTTTTTACACTGAATTTATGTGACAACATTTTTTGCGTTAGAATTTTTTTTTTGCATCAAATTAGGCCGACAATTTCACTGAATAACAATTTGTGAGCAAAAAGTGTGTGCTTAAAAATTTTTAATTGTGGCTTTATTATGAAAAACCTTTTTTTTTTTTTTTTTTTTTTTACACTGAATTTATGTGACAACATTTTTTGCGTTAGAATTTTTTTTTTGCATCAAATTAGGCCGACAATTTCACTGAATAACAATTTGTGAGCAAAAAGTGTGTGCTTAAAAATTTTAAATTGTGGCTTTATTATGAAAAACTTTTATTTTTTTATTTTTTTTACACTGAATTTATGTGACAACATTTTTTGCGTTAGAATTTTTTTTTTGCATCAAATTAGGCCGACGATTTCACTGAATAACAATTTGTGAGCAAAAAGTGTGTGCTTAAAAATTTTAAATTGTGGCTTTATTATGAAAAACTTTTTCTTTTTTTTTTTTTTACACTGAATTTATGTGACAACATTTTTTGCATTAGAATTTTTTTTTTGCATCAAATTAGGCCGACAATTTCACTGAATAACAATTTGTGAGCAAAAAGTGTGTGCTTAAAAATTTTAAATTGTGGCTTTATTATGAAAAACTTTTTTTTTTTTTCTTTTTTTTTTTACACTGAATTTATGTGACAACATTTTTTGCGTTAGAATTTTTTTTTGTTGCATCAAATTAGGCCGACAATTTCACTGAATAACAATTTGTGAGCAAAAAGTGTGTGCTTAAAAATTTTAAATTGTGGCTTTATTATGAAAAACTTTTTTTTTTTTTTTTTTTTACACTGAATTTATGTGACAACATTTTTTGCGTTAGAATTTTTTTTTGCATCAAATTAGGCCGACAATTTCACTGAATAACAATTTGTGAGCAAAAAGTGTGTGCTTAAAAATTTTAAATTGTGGCTTTATTATGAAAAACTTTTTTTTTTTTTTTTTTTTTTACACTGAATTTATGTGACAACATTTTTTGCGTTATAATTTTTTTTTTTTTGCATCAAATTAGGCCGACAATTTCACTGAATAACAATTTGTGAGCAAAAAGTGTGTGCTTAAAAATTTTAAATTGTGGCTTTATTATGAAATTTTTTTTTTTTTTTTTTTTTTACACTGAATTTATGTGACAACATTTTTTGCGTTAAAATTTTTTTTTTTGCATCAAATTAGGCCGACAATTTCACTGAATAACAATTTGTGAGCAAAAAGTGTGTGCTTAAAAATTTTAAATTGTGGCTTTATTATGAAAAACTTTTTTTTTTTCTTTTTTTTTACACTGAATTTATGTGACAACATTTTTTGCGTTAGAATTTTTTATTTTTTGCATCAAATTAGGCCGACAATTTCGTTGAATAACAATTTGTGAGCAAAAAGTGTGTGCTTAAAAATTTTAAATTGTGGCTTTATTATGAAAAACTATATATATATTTTTTTTTTACACTGAATTTATGTGACAACATTTTTTGCGTTAGAATTTTTTTTTGCATCAAATTAGGCCGACAATTTCACTGAATAACAATTTGTGAGCAAAAAGTGTGTGCTTAAAAATTTTAAATTGTGGCTTTATTATGAAAAACTTTTTTTTAATTATTTTTTTTACACTGAATTTATGTGACAACATTTTTTGCGTTAGAATTTTTTTTTTGCATCAAATTAGGCCGACGATTTCACTGAATAACAATTTGTGAGCAAAAAGTGTGTGCTTAAAAATTTTAAATTGTGGCTTTATTATGAAAAACTTTTTCTTTTTTTTTTTTTTACACTGAATTTATGTGACAACATTTTTTGCATTAGAATTTTTTTTTTGCATCAAATTAGGCCGACAATTTCACTGAATAACAATTTGTGAGCAAAAAGTGTGTGCTTAAAAATTTTAAATTGTGGCTTTATTATGAAAAACTTTTTTTTTTTTTTTTTTTTTTTTACACTGAATTTATGTGACAACATTTTTTGCGTTAGAATTTTTTTTTGTTGCATCAAATTAGGCCGACAATTTCACTGAATAACAATTTGTGAGCAAAAAGTGTGTGCTTAAAAATTTTAAATTGTGGCTTTATTATGAAAAACTTTTTTTTTTTTTTTTTTTTACACTGAATTTATGTGACAACATTTTTTGCGTTAGAATTTTTTTTTGCATCAAATTAGGCCGACAATTTCACTGAATAACAATTTGTGAGCAAAAAGTGTGTGCTTAAAAATTTTAAATTGTGGCTTTATTATGAAAAACTTTTTTTTTTTTTTTTTTTTTTACACTGAATTTATGTGACAACATTTTTTGCGTTATAATTATTATTTTTTTGCATCAAATTAGGCCGACAATTTCACTGAATAACAATTTGTGAGCAAAAAGTGTGTGCTTAAAATTTTTAAATTGTGGCTTTATTATGAAAAATTTATTTTATTTTATTTTTTATTTTTTTACACTGAATTTATGTGACAACATTTTTTGCGTTAGAATTTTTTTTTTCTGCATCAAATTAGGCCGACAATTTCACTGAATAACAATTTGTGAGCAAAAAGTGTGTGCTTAAAAATTTTAAATTGTGGCTTTATTATGAAAAACTTTTTATTTTATTTTTTTTTTTACACTGAATTTATGTGACAACATTTTTTGCATTAGAATTTTTTTTTTGCATCAAATTAGGCCGACAATTTCACTGAATAACAATTTGTGAGCAAAAAGAGTGTGCTTAAAAATTTTAAATTGTGGCTTTATTATGAAAAACTTTTTTTTTTTTTTTTTTTTTACACTGAATTTATGTGACAACATTTTTTGCGTTACAATTTTTTTTTTTGCATCAAATTAGGCCGACAATTTCACTGAATAACAATTTGTGAGCAAAAAGTGTGTGCTTAAAAATTTTAAATTTAGTGCAGAAACATTTGTTGCTTCAAAACTGAAGACCCACTTCCGGTAAATTAAGACGGGAGCAATCGAGCCTGTCTCCGAAGCAGCCAACAAGGTGACGGGTTTGAAGTCACGTGACACGGGTCAACTAGAAAGTGAGTCTCGCATTTTGAAGCAACAAATATTTCTACACTGTTTTTTGATCAACTGAATTTTTAAATGCATACATTTTTATTCTATGATGTCATTATAATTTGATGTTAAAAAAATTAAAATGCAAAAAATGTAGTTGCATAAATTCAGTGTCAAAAAAAAAAAGGCTTTCGTAATAAAGACACAAATTAACCTCCGTAGTCATGTGGCTTCAAACTTGCCACCTCATTGGTTGGTCCTGAGATCGAGGCAGTGAGTCTTGAGTTTAGCAGCAATGAATATTTCTGCACTGAATTTTTTTACATGCTGATATTTAAAAAAAAAAAAAAAGGATTTTTAGCAAATATAATTATTTAAAAACATAACTTTTGCTCACAAATTTTTATTCACTGAAAAAAAAAAAAAAATCAGTTGACAATTCAAATGCAAAAAATTCAGTGTAAGAAAAACAACCTGTACAGTATATGTGCTTTGTAATAATAATAATAATTAAAGCTGCACGCAGCGTTGGTCGGGCCCGCGTATTTGGCAGGTGCTAGTCCTAAGTGTCCCAATACTTTTGTCCAGTTTTAGTCCCAAGTGTCCCAATACTTTTGGCAAGTTGTAGTCCTAAGTGTCCCAATACTTTTGTCAAGTTGTAGTCCCAAGTGTCCCAATACTTTTGTCCAGTTTTCGGCCCAAGTGTCCCAATACTTTTGTCCAGCTTTCGGCCTAAGTGTCCCAATACTTTTGTCCGGTGGTAGTCATAAGTGTCCCAAGACTTTTGTCTAGTGTACCTACCTTGTCTGCATTGTGTGGGCACGCTGGTGCTTCCTGCTTTTAAGCAGCCATCTTAAAAAAAACAGCAGCGCAGCAGCATCAGCGCAGCGGGTCTTTGAAGGGTCATAAAATCAAAACCGGAGCAGGTATTAAAACGCTGTTCTGTTATTTTATTATACACAATCTCTCTCCTGTGTTAGTTTGAAGCCGAAACGACAAACGCGCTCAGAGGAGATCGTTTTTGAAGGAAGGTGACCGGTTTTTACAAAAAATTAGTTTTGAAGGGGGAATAGCAAACTTCCTGTTGATTTTTGCTGGGGGTTGTCAATTTATGAAATGTAGGTCTAAGTGAGCCCTACATAGAGGTTTTTGTTTCATGTCTCTCCGACCTTCCCAGTGGGAGTTACAGGCAGTTTTGTCATCCGAGGAGCAGTTTTTTGTGCGTTTCATTAAAAAATTGCGCTAGAGCACAATTCTGAGATTTGGGGTTAGGTTTTTTTTATTAGATCGCAATTTTTGCCAGTCCTGATGTGTGCGTTCAGTTTGAGTTTTGAAGCATGTTAAGGGGGTCAAATTACAGCTCAAAGAGGCAAAAGTGACTGTTTTTAGTACTTTTTTTGTCTTGAAGGGGGAATTGCCAACTTCCTGTTGATTTTTGCCCGATGATATACAATTATGAAAACTAGGTCTAAGTCAGACCTACATACAGGTTTTTCTTTCATGTCTCTCCGATCTTCCTAGTGGGAGATATAGGCAGTCTAGTTTTTTTTATTTCCTAGGGGGCGCTAGAGCGCAATTTTGAGTTTTGAGGTTTGGTTTTTTTTTTAAAAGGTCATTTTCGCAGGTCCTGATGTGTGGGTCGAATATGTTAAGTGGGTCAAATTACAGTTTAATGTGGCGGCGGAAGAATAAAGAATAAAACCTTACAAATTCAATAGGTCCGTATGTCCCATTGCAAAAGGACTCCCTTCAGGAGTCCTTTTGCAATGGGCCATGCGGGCCCTAATAATGTGACATTCGCTGGCGCGGTCTCATATCAAGGCATCATGAGAGTTGTTCCTGAGCTGGCTGGGTTGAGCACAACGTTGTAGCATTTTCTATACTTTTCCTTTGTATTGTCCTAAATATTTCCTTTATAATAATGCCAAAAAAAAAAAAAGCTAAGAAAATATAACTGATCATGTGATTTCCATTCCTTCATCCTCAAGTGCAATTAGTGAAAACACTCACACTGTAAGGTTCTCTTCACAACACTTACACAACATAGAGGTAACACACACACACACACTCCTGCTTGGTGGAAATGTAATCCATTTGTTGTGACCTTTGACCTTCTCTCGTGTTCACAACCTTTGAACTGTGATTTATTTTGTATCTTCTCACTACTTTGCTGCTCTTCTCTCTTCTTGAACAATGGATTTCTTTATGCAACGTCCACCACGGCTGCGGCCGTCTTCTTCTTCTTCTTCATTGTACAGTAGAGTCACTATAAAGTCTTTTAACAACAAGCACATGTCAGGTTTCTTTGTATTTTCAGAACGTGCCCATTTGACAACCCTGATCTAAAGGATTATCTCAACAACTTTTTTTTTTTTTTTTTACTTGTAATGGCAAAGAGCAAAAGTGTGATAATAACCATAGAACATGAAATATAACTTACTGCAACATAAAACAGAATCACATTAATATTAGAAATAGTATCATTTAAGTACCAATTGCAAACACACGTCTATCACACTACTGCGAAGGGTTGATAACCTTTTTGACCCCGGGGCCCAACTTTTCCACTACAAAGTAGACTTAGACTTAGACAAACTTTAATAATCCACAAGGGGAATTGTTCCACAGAGTAGCTCAGTTACAATGATGGAAAGTGTAAGGATGGAAAGGACAATGCAGGTATAAATAGACCAAATATAGCGATATAAAATATAACATATATACGTAATATAATAATAATAATAGATTTTATTTGTAAAAAAGCACTTTACATTGAGCAAACAACCTCAAAGTGCTACAGTGTATTGAAATAATAATAATAATAATAATACAAATATATTAAAAAAAAAAAATAAACATTAAAGCTGCAAGCAGCATTGGTCGGGCCCGCGTATTTGGCAGGTGCTAGTCCTAAGTGTCCCAATACTTTTGTCTACTTGTAGTCTGAAGTGTCCCAAGACTTTTGTCTAGTGTACCTACCTTGTCTGCATTGTGTGGGCACGTTGGTGCTTCCTGCTTTTGAGCAGCCATCTTAAAAAAACAGCAGCATCAGCGCAGCGGGTCTTTGAAGGGTCATAAAATCAAAACCGGAGCAGTTAGAAAAAAAAGCGCTTCTGTCATTGTAATCACAAGGGTTCAATCTCTCTCCTGTGTTAGTTTGAAGGCGAAACGACAAACGCGCTCAGAGGAGTTCGTTTTTGAAGGAAGGTGACCGGTTTTTACAAAAAATGTGTTTTGAAGGGGGAATAGCAAACTTCCTGTTGATTTTTGCTGGGGGTTGTCAATTTATGAAATGTAGGTCTAAGTGAGACCTACGGAGAGGTTTTTGTTTCATGTCTCTCCGACCTTCCCAGTGGGAGTTACAGGCAGTTTTGTCATTTTTTTCTTCCGAGGAGCAGTTTTTTCTCCGTTTTATTCAAAAATTGCTCTAGAGCGCAATTTTTAAATTTGGGGTTAGGTTTTTTTATTAGATCGCAATTTTTGCCAGTCCTGATGTGTGCGTTCAGTTTGGTGAGTTTTGAAGCATGTTAAGGGGGTCAAATTACAGCTCAAAGAGGCGAAAGTTACTGTTTTTAGTACTTTTTTGTGTTGAAGGGGGAATTGCCAACTTCCTGTTGATTTTAGCCCGACAATGTACTATTATGAAATGTAGGTCTAAGTCAGACCTACATAGAGGTTTTTGTTTCATGTCTCTCCGACCTTCCTAGTGGGAGTTACAGGCAGTCTAGTTTTTGTTTCCCCTAGGGGGCGCTAGAGCGCAATTTTGAGTTTTGTGGTTCGTTTTTTTTTTTTTTAAAAAGGCAATTTTTGCAGGTTCTGATGTGTGGGTCAAATATGGTGAGTTTTGAAGCATGTTAAGTGGGTCAAATTACAGTTTAATGTGGCGGCGGAAGAATAAAGAATAAAACCTTACAAATACAATAGGTCCTTATGTCCCATTGCATAAGGACTCCCTTCGGGAGTCCTTTTGCAATGGGCCATGCGGGCCCTAATAAAAACTAGAACAGCCTAATAGCTAGAACCAGTATGCATATATCTATAAAAAGGCTTTTTTTAAAAAGAAGGGTTTTTAAGCCTTTTTTAAAAGCATCCACAGTCTGTGGTGCCCTCAGGTGGTCAGGGAGAGCGTTCCACAGACCGAGAGCGGCGGAGCAGAAAACCCAGTCTCCCATAGTTCGTAGCTTTGTCCTCGGAGGTTGGAGGAGGTTAGCCTGTCCGGAACGGAGGTGTCGTGTGGAGGATTTGGGGGTGAGTAGTTCTTTGAGGTAGAGGGGGGGCATTTCCATGGAGGCACTGGTGGGTTAGTAGGGAGACTTTGTATTCAATCCTGAGTGGAACAGGAAGCCAGGAATCTTGTTATTGTTTTAATTGACCAATTAGAAAGTCAGTGAGTGTGTCACATCCAGGTTGCCTCGTCTAGCTACTGCCACTGGTAAAGTTACTAAACATGTCAGCTGGAATGCCGTAGTGTTTGAAAAAAAAAAAAAAGTCAGCTACATCAAACTCGACGTTTTAAGCATGTTTGCCCGCCTGTCCCGCCTTTTCGTGGATCTACGTGGCCATTACCTGTAACTGTATCAGTCCAAATTTCTTAATGAAGGTAAACATATTCCAGTCTACTTGCACGTTGTCGTATCCCAAAGGGTGCAATAGTGGTACTTTTGCTGGGAATTTGCTAGAATTCACTGAAATTTAAGTATTTCTTATAAAATAAAATAAATGCTTGACTTTTAGTGAATTCTAGGTATGTATACAGGTAAAAGCCAGTAAATTAGAATATTTTGAAAAACTTGATTTATTTCAGTAATTGCATTCAAAAGGTGTAACTTGTACATTATATTTATTCATTGCACACAGACTGATGCATTCAAATGTTTATTTCATTTAATTTTGATGATTTGAAGTGGCAACAAATGAAAATCCAAAATTCCGTGTGTCACAAAATTAGAATATTACTTAAGGCTAATACAAAAAAGGGATTTTTAGAAATGTTGGCCAACTGAAAAGTATGACAATGAAAAATATGAGCATGTACAATACTCAATACTTGGTTGGAGCTCCTTTTGCCTCAATTACTGCGTTAATGCGGCGTGGCATGGAGTCGATGAGTTTCTGGCACTGCTCAGGTGTTATGAGAGCCCAGGTTGCTCTGATAGTGGCCTTCAACTCTTCTGCGTTTTTGGGTCTTGCATTCTGCATCTTCCTTTTCACAATACCCCACAGATTTTCTATGGGGCTAAGGTCAGGGGAGTTGGCGGGCCAATTTAGAACAGAAATACCATGGTCCGTAAACCAGGCACGGGTAGATTTTGCGCTGTGTGCAGGCGCCAAGTCCTGTTGGAACTTGAAATCTCCATCTCCATAGAGCAGGTCAGCAGCAGGAAGCATGAAGTGCTCTAAAACTTGCTGGTAGACGGCTGCGTTGACCCTGGATCTCAGGAAACCGAGTGGACCGACACCAGCAGATGACATGGCACCCCAAACCATCACTGATGGTGGAAACTTTACACTAGACTTCAGGCAACGTGGATCCTGTGCCTCTCCTGTCTTCCTCCAGACTCTGGGACCTCGATTTCCAAAGGAAATGCAAAATTTGCTTTCGTCAGAAAACATGACTTTGACCACTCAGCAGCAGTCCAGCTCTTTTTTTCCTTAGCCCAGGTGAGACGCTTTTCGTGCTGTTTCTTGGTCAACAGTGGCTTGACACGAGGTATGCGGCAGTTGAAACCCATGTCTTTCAAGCGTCTCTTGGTGGTGGATCTTGAAGCACTGACTCCAGCAGCTGTCCACTCCTTCTGAATCTCCCCCACATTTTTGAATGGGTTTTTTTTCACAATCTTGACCAGGGCGCGGTGATCCCTATCGCTTGTACACTTTTTCTGACCACAGTTTTTCCTTCCCTTTGCCTCTCCATTAATGTGTTTGGACACAGAGCTCTGAGAACAGCCAGCCTCTTCAGCAATAACCTTTTGTGTCTTTCCCTCCTTATGCAATGTGTCGATGGTTGCCTTTTGGACAGCTGTCAAATCTGAAGTCTTCCCCATGTTTGTGTAGGCTTCAGAACTGGACTGAGAGACCATTTAAAGCCCTTTGCAGGTGTTTTGAGTTAATCAGCTGATTAGTTTGTGGCACCAGGTGTCTTCAAAATGTAACCCTTACACAATATTCTAATTTTGTGACACACGGAATTTTGGATTTTCATTTGTTGCCACTTCAAATCATCAAAATTAAATGAAATAAACATTTGAATGCATCAGTCTGTGTGCAATGAATAAATATAATGTACAAGTTACACCTTTTGAATGCAATTACTGAAATAAATCAAGTTTTTCAAAATATTCTAATTTACTGGCTTTTACCTGTGTATATATATATATATATATATATGTATATGTGTGTGTTCTGCCTCAGCTATTAAGATTACTTTATTTAGTGTGTGTTTATTTCCGAGTCATTTCAGTTGGTTCTGTTAAGTGAACTGTACCTTTTAAGAAACACGCAGATAGGTCACGTGTTTTAGACTCCGAAAAGATTTCAGACAGGTGCGCACAACTCCGCTTCATTCCTCAGCAAACAACTATCACATCTTATGCTGTTCGTGGCATCGTTGGTATGTACCCATATTTAATGTTTGTAGTACACAATGAGTCATATTTAGCTGTGAAATGTGTGTGTTTTATGATGTTAGAGTCTAACATCATAAGTTATGTGAACCTTCCCCAGGAGCATTGTTAAAATACTTTGGAGGCACAGAATCAGCCCAGAGCCAGTCCACATCCTCAGGCTCAACTGTGAGTGATGAATCAGGTGAGGAAAAGACTGTCACCATACAGTATACATATAATTTCTTAGTATAAACATTACACCTGAAGGGAAATTAATATAGTCAAAGTATCTCATTAATATGTGTGCCTATATGTATGCATTTCATCTTAGGTCCATCTCCATCCTCTACACCAGGGTCCTGTTTCTTTGAAACAAAAATAAATAAGAACTTTGAAAAAATGTGTCCTCTGCATTTGACCCATCCCTTGATCACCCCCTGGGAGGTGAGGGGAGCAGTGGGCAGCAGTGGTGCTGCGCCCGGGAATCATTTTTGGTGATTTAACCCCCAATTCCAAGCCTTGATGCTGAGTGCCAAGCAGGGAAGAATGCTGGTATGAGCTTTTAAACATAACCCGTTAACTGCTGCCAATCAAATGGTGAATAAGATACTCTTTAGGGTTCATATGTTTGTAAATCTGACTGTGATGAAGTCAGTGCCTCACCAGCCATCAACCTCACCGCACGTTACTGCTCTGTTGCTATTTGTTGTTGTGTCATAGATTTAACAAAAATCTTGCTTGATGTTTCATATGACTTTTTCAGCCTCGTGATTTCTTTTTTTCTTAGCTCTGAATCATGAGGAAATGTCTCTTCAAATTCGCGGTGCTCTTTCAGATAGTGACGTTTCAGATTTTCACTTTTCACCAGAGCAACAGTACTGTTGCATATTAGACACATTGGTCTGGTACTTGCAATAGGTAGGATGAAAACCTATTGCTCTGTCCATTCTTCCTTGAAACGTCGGTTTTCCCTGTCCACCTTTCTTTTACCAGCCTGAGCCAACTTGGAGCATGCCATTGTGATTTGATTCACATTCAGTGACTGACGAGTGAACAGTTAGCGAAGTAGCGATACGAGACAACTGTGTGCCTGCAGCGAAAGGTTCCATGCACTGTGCACATGTGTATGACCCAGGTGGTAACAGCCTATCAGCGCGTCGTTGTGATCGAGATGACAATCCATACCCCGGAATTAGCCAATCAGAGTGGCGTTCTCTCTCTCTCTCTCTCTCTCTCTCTCTCTCTGAGAGAGAGAGAGAGAGAGAGAGAGAGAGACGGAGTGAGTGAGACACGAGAAGTGTAAACGAAACGTGGAGATATTTGACTAAAAACAACGAAGAACATTGACTTGCGCTAGCGATAACTCACAGATGAATACAATTATTATATTTTTTATAATAATTATAATTATAATAATAAAAATAAAAAAATAAAAAAACTTTTATTTTTTATTTTTATTTTTTATTTTTTTTACTATAATTCGTGCTGGGTCCGGACGGACACGTCGCTGGGTCCGGACATGGACCGCGGTCCGCCTGTTGAGGATCACTGCTCTACAGTGCTCTCTCACACACCTCCACCCTCTGTGCCCACTGTCCCCTCCATGTCTGAAACCACAGCTGATTTATCTAGTAAGTTAACTGCAAAACACCCTTTATAATTGCTCATTGTACTGCAGAACATTCTGAGATGAATAATTATGTCCAACAGTGCAATTTAATGACCTTATAGGTCCTTCTTTTTTAGTCATTGTCTTTCTTTGGTCACTTCAGAATCAGAATCAGCTTTATTGTCATTACGCAAGGTAACGAGATTGAGGCCATTCCATACAGTGCGATGTGTGCATGCTAGAAAAACAATGTGCAAATATATAAAAATTTAAAAAATTTAGAAGTGCAATGAATATGGTGTGAAATGAATATATACATGAAAAAACAAAACAAAAACAGGGTGGTTGGTGGAATGGGTTATTGCACCGAAGAGAAGGCAGTTATGAGGGACAATGGGGCAGTCCGTTCAGGATGGTTATGGCCCTGGGGAAGAAGCTGTTCTTTAGCCTGTTTGTTTTGGTTTTAATGCACCTGTAGCGCTTCCCAGAGGGCAGCAGGTGGAACAGGTCAGAGCCAGGGTGGGTGCTGTCTTTGATGATGGCACTGGCTCTGTTGAGGCAGCGGGAGGTGTAGATGTCCGTCAGAGAGGGGGGAGGGCGGCCGATGATCTTCTGAGCCGTCTTGACCACTCTTTGCAGCCTCTCCCTGTCTGCTGCAGTGCAGCTGCCGTACCATACCGTAATACAGTAGGTCAGCAGGCTCTCGATGGACGAGCGGTAGAAGGTCAGCAGCAGGTCAGGCTTCAGGTTGTACTTCCAGAGGACTCTAAGGAAGTGTAGCCGCTGCTGAGCCTTCTTGATGATTGATGTGGTGTTGACTGTCCAGGAGAAGTCATTAGAGATGTGGACTCCAAGGTACCTGAAGGTGTGGACCCTCTCTACACGCTCGCCGTTGATGCAGAGGGGGGCAGGGTCGGTGCTGCTCCTCCTGAAGTCGACGATGATCTCTCTGGTCTTGCTGGTGTTGAGAGTGAGGTTGTTCTCCGAAGACCAGGCCGTCAGCTTCAGGACCTCCTCTCTGTAGGCAGCCTCGTCACCCCTGGAGATGAGCCCGACCACTGTGGTATCGTCGGCAAACTTGACGGTAAGGTTGTCACTGTGGGCCGGACTGCAGTCATGGGTGTAAAGGCAGTAGAGGAGGGGGCTCAGCACACAGCCACTTCCTCAGCAACTTCCACCACAACGTCCCCTTCACACCATGGACCATCATCAGCTCCGCCAGTTGACCCAGCTGTGTGGTCTTCTTTCCTCTCAGATTCAGACAGGACTGAGCAGGTGATCAGAGGACCACTGTCTATTAAGGAGAACTTTTCATTCCCCAAACGGCATGATGGCCGAAGTTTTCATTATCATTATACCTACAGACAGCTAGTCAATGGGGAAAAAGTCAAGCGTAGCTGGCTGACTTATTCAAGAAGTAAAGATGCAGTCTATTGCTTTTGCTGCAAATTATTTTCCAATAAGTCTTTAAAACTGGCAGCCGAGGGACAGCGGGATTGGGTCAACATAGGTGCACTGCTGAAACAGCATGAAAACAGTGAAGATCATTGTAGCAACATGGTGAAATGGAAGGAATTTGCCTTGCGTCTTTCAAAGGGGAAAACTATTGATGAATTTAACTTCAGTTCTCTTTGTACAAAGTAAACATTAAATATGAACAATTAACTAAAAATATAAACTCGTAATTAAAGACTAATATGTACAAGATGACACTTTTACTGTAAATACAAAGCTTTATCACTTGGACTGTTCAACCCCAGGCCACTCTTGTAGCTGAATGTCTTCTACGTTTTAAGATTAGGAACCATATGTGGCACTCTGGACATCATTCATTGGTATTATTTAGGTTCTTAACTGGGCCACCCCCATATCTTTATAAATGACATGTCATTTGTAAAGACATGCCAGGCTGACAATAGGATAATGTAAACAACACTGCCAGAGCCGCAATGAGTTTATAGTAGGTGTGTGAATGATCAACAATCAATATTATTGGCAGAAATAGAGGGCCCCAAAATCAAATTTTGCTTAGGGCCCCTCGGAGGCTTGGGCCGGCACTGGTGCCAATAGTTTGGCCGGCTTTCCGGATCAGTTTATCAATCCGGTTTGAGTCCCTTTTGCTGGTGCTGCTCCCCCAACCAACCACTGCAAAGTACAGGGCACTGGCCACAACAGACTGATAAAATATCTCCAACAGCCCATACTTGCCAACCCTCCCGAATTTTCCGGGAGACTCCCGAAATTCAGCGCCTCTCCCGAAAACCTCCCGGGACAAATATTCTCCCGAAAATCTCCCGATTTTCAGCCGGAGCTGGAAGCCACGCCCCCTCCAGCTCCATGCGGACCTGAGTGAGGACAGCCTTTTTTCATGACGGGAGGACAACAGGGTGACAAGAACTAAATCATCCAGACTAGAGATCAATTGTATTATTATGTTTATTTCACCTAAAAATAAATACATTTATTAATTAAAAAAATAAAATAAATAAATAAATTTACTATATTTTGCTAAAAACATCAAAAGTAATTGTATTTTTTCGTGACTCCTTATTACATCCAGCCATAGAATTATACATTAAAATAAATATATTTGAAATAATTGATTTTAAATTATCATAATAATTCATTTAAAATGACCATATTTAATTATTAAAATAATTGCTTGTTTATCAACAACTTTAGCATTTTATTCATTACATTTTGAAACTCTCAGAAGCCAAGTTATGATATATTCCTTAATATTTATTTATGCAAGTTTGAAGTATCAATTATCTAAACACAGTTTTGTTTGCATATTTTCAGGATGTAGATATATATACATATATATATATATATATATATATATATATATATATATATATATATATATATGGGCTTCACGGTGGCAGAGGGGTTAGTGCATCTGCCTCACAATACGAAGGTCCTGAGTAGTCTTGGGTTCAATCCCGGGCTCGGGATCTTTCTGTGTGGAGTTTGCATGTCCTCCCCGTGACTGCGTGGGTTCCCTCCGGGTACTCCGGCTTCCTCCCACTTCCAAAGACATGCACCTGGGGATAGGTTGATTGGCAACACTAAATTGGCCCTAGTGTGTGGATGTGAGTGTGAATGTTGTCTGTCTATCTGTGTTGGCCCTGCGATGAGGTGGCGACTTGTCCAGGGTGTACCCCGCCTTCCGCCCGATTGTAGCTGAGATAGGCTCCAGCACCCCCCGCGACCCCAAAAGGGAATAAGCGGTAGAAAATGGATGGATGGATATATATATATATTAGAGATGCGCGGTTTGCGGGCACAACCGCGGAGTCCGCGGATCGGGCGCATGAAATTTAAAAAAATTAGATTTTATCCGCGGGTCGGGTCGGGCGGTTGAAATAAAAAAAAATTAGATTTTAAATAGATTCAGGCGGGTGGCAGTTAAACCAATTGGGAAATATATATACATAGTTAAATGTTGTTACCCACATACGAAAAACGAGCAGGCACCTGCAGCATATGCCACAACAGAAGAAGAAAAAAAAAAGAGATGGACACTTTTACGGAGCGGAGAAGGGACGCCTCGCCGGGGTCCGGGACCAAGGCCCCTTCCCCCGAGAGGGCCCCACCGGGAGCCGTAGCTGAGGCGATCCGCGAGAAGGGCCCGACGCACGTCCAGGGTCACCACCGCGCCCACCGCACGACACCCCGCCTCGTCCGCCTTCGCCGCGGCCGGGGGCTCGTAACAGGGGTCACTCCGCGCGCTCCGCCCGCGCAGCTTACCTGCCCGCCACCCGCGTTGCCGGGGGCGCGTAACAGGGGTCACTCCGCGCGCAGTGCGCTCACGAAAGGGGTGGGGCAAGCAGAACTGGCGCTGCGGGATGAACCGAACGCCGGGTTAAGGCGCCCGATGCCGACGCTCATCAGACCCCAGAAAAGGTGTTGGTTGATATAGACAGCAGGACGGTGGCCATGGAAGTCGGAACCCGCTAAGGAGTGTGTAACAACCCACCTGCCGAATCAACTAGCCCTGAAAATGGATGGCGCTGGAGCGTCGGGCCCATACTCTGCCGTCGCCGGCAGCGAGAGCAGCGAGGGCTAGGCCGCGACGAGTAGGATGGGCGCCGCGGTGCACGCTGAAGCCTCTGGCGCGAGCCCGGGTGCGAGGGACATCGCACCTCCACGCGCTTGGAGGTGCGCTCAGCACGGCTCCCAGATGATTGCTGCATTGGATCAGTCTCCTTTCTTTAACAGGCAAAAGCTTTATAACCTCACTAATGCCTTGCATCGTCTATATTAGATATATAACAACGGGCGGGTGCGGTGTTGATTAAATGTTAATTTGGGTGGATGGCGGGTGGTTGACGACTTTTGTCATGCGGTTGCGGATGAAATAATTGCCTATCCGCGCATCTCTAATATATATATATTAGAGATGCGCGGTTTGCGGGCACAACCGCGGAGTCCGCGGATTATCCGCCGATCGGGCGGATGAAATTTTAAAAAATTAGATTTTATCCGCGGGTCGGGTCGGGTCGGGCGAAATAAAAAAGAATTCGATTTTAAATAGATTCAGGCAGGTGGCAGTTAAACCAATTCGGAAATATATATACATAGTTAAATGTTGTTACCCACATATGAAAAACGAGCAGGCACCTGCAGCATATGCCACAACAGAAGAAGAAAAAAAAAAAGAGATGGACACTTTTACGGAGCGGAGAAGGGACGCCTCGCCGGGGTCCGGGACCGAGGCCCCTTCCCCCGAGAGGGCCCCACCGTAGCTGAGGTGATCCGCGAGAAGGGCCCGACGCACGTCCAGGGTCACCACCGCGCCCACCGCACCGACACCCCGCCTCGTCCGCCTTCGCCGCGGCCGGCGTCACGCGCAGCAGGTAAGCAGCTTACCTGCCCGCCACCCCCGTGGCCGGGGGCTCGTAACAGGGGTCACTCCGCGCGCTCCACCCGCGCAGCTTACCTGAACGCCACCCGCGTTGCCGGGGGCGCGTAACAGGGGTCACTCCGCGCGCAGTGCGCTCACGAAAGGGGTGGGGCTCACCCTGGTTGATATAGACAGCAGCTAGGACGGTGGCCATGGAAGTCGGAACCCGCTAAGGAGTGTGCAACAACCCACCTGCCGAATCAACTAGCCCTGAAAATGGATGGCGCTGGAGCGTCGGGCCCATATACCCGGCCGTCGCTGGCAGCGAGACGCGCTTGGAGGTGCGCTCAGCGCGACTCCCATATGATTGCGCACTGGTGTGCGTCTGGGTCGTGACAGCGTGGCACGCGAATGTCTGTGCTGCATTGGATCAGTCTCCTTTCTTTAACAGGCAAAAGCTTTATAACCTCACTAATGCCTTGTATCGTCTATATTAGATATATAACAACGGGCGGGTGCGGTTCTGATCAAATGTTAGATCGGGTGGATTGCGGATGGTTGACGACTTTCTGATGCGGTTGCGGATGAAATAATTGCCTATCCGCGCATCTCTAATATGTATATATATATGTATGAAATACTTGACTTGGTGAATTCTAGCTGTCAATATACTCCTCCCTCTTAACCACGCCCCCACCCCCCACCTCCCGAAATCGGAGGTCTCAAGGTTGGCAAGTATGGCAGCAAGCTGTTGGCATACCTGCCAACCTTGAGACCTCCGATTTCGGGAGGTGGGGGGTGGGGGCGTGGTCGGGGGTGGGGCGGGGCGTGGTTGGGGGCGTGGTTAAGAGGGAGGAGTATATTGACAGCTAGAATTCACCAAGTCAAGTATATATATATATATATATATATATATATATATATATATATAAATATATATATATATATATATATAGATATCTACATCCTGAAAATATGCAAACAAAACTGTGTTTAGATAATTGATACTTCAAACTTGCATAAATAAATATTAAGGAATATATCATAACTTGGCTTCTGAGAGTTTCAAAATGTAATGAATAAAATGCTAAAGTTGTTGATAAACAAGCAATTATTTTAATAATTAAATATGGTCATTTTAAATGAATTATTATGATAATTTAAAATCAATTATTTCAAATATGCTTATTTTAATGTATAATTCTATGGCTGGATGTAATAAGGAGTCACGAAAAAATACAATTACTTTTGATGTTTTTAGCAAAATATAGTAAAAATGTATTTAGTTTAAAAAAAAAAAAAAAAAAAAAAAATATTTATTTTTAGGTGAGATAAACATAATAATACAATGTATCTCTAGTCTGGATGATTTAGTTCTTGTCACCCTGTTGTCCTCCCGTCATGAAAAAAGGCTGTCCTCACTCAGGTCCGCATGGAGCTGGAGAGGGCGTGGCTTCCAGCGCGGGCTGAAAATCGGGAGATTTTCGGGAGAATATTTGTCCCGGGAGGTTTTCGGGAGAGGCGCTGAATTTCGGGAGTCTCCCGGAAAATTCGGGAGGGTTGGCAAGTATGGCTTGCTGCACACATTAAAGGACCTAAGCTTCCTCAGGAAAAAGAGTCTGCTCACGCCCTTCTTGTAAACAGCCTTGACTTTTGTGTGAATTATAAATGTATGTTTGTTGTTCAATAAAAAAAACAAAAATAACAACTTGTATTTACTTTGATTTGCAGTGACTCATGAAAGCGCTAGTGTTTGCGCCCTCTCGTGGCCGCAAAAAAAGAACTGCAGCATATATCGTTGATGAAAGCTCGTCCTCTACTGGCCGCTGTGGCCAACGACAACAACATTGACGGTAAATTCATCACTCCAGTGTTTTTTGATTCGTCATTTCAGCATGAGACTCGCGTGTTTGAAGCGTGATATCAAAAAGTCACAAAGCGCCGAACGTCCTTTCCCACAATGCTTCGCGCCTCCCTCGTCGACGCACCCGGAAGCAGGAAGTGAAGAGCTCCAACAAGCCACTTGACGCGGTGGCTTATTTAATTTTAAACTCTGTGCGCTAATGGCGGACTCTGGGCGTCCGAAGTGGACTGGGGTGGCGGCGGCGTGGACGCTTCTTTTGCTGATATTGGCGGGACGAAATGGACCGACCAGCGCCTTGTCCGAGCCGGGGAAATGGGCCCTGGACCTCGACAGTGTGAGTTCCTTTTTTCTTTCTTTTTTTTCTCTTTTTTTTTTACAATGGCGACATGTGAATAACACTCCATTAGAATTGTGCTTCCCGAAATACAAAGACTACGTTCACTTTCTGTTGTCTTCTAGAACACTTTGAGGACACACAACTATTTTGTGTTTGCCAAAACCCTCTTCAACAACAGCGTCATCCATCTTAAATGTAAGTTTCCCCATTTATCTCATGTGGTCCGCCCTCACCTTCACCGTGTTAATGTGTGTGTGTGTGTGTGTGTGTGTGTGTGTGTGTGTGTGTGTGTCCTTCTTGAGACGTCAACGAGGAAAAGTAGCTTCCATATGAGGAGGTGTGAACAAGTGATGACATAAATCATGGTCCCAATAACATTGCATCTCATTGAGAATGTCTCATTTGCACCCCGGGTGGTGAAATCCATCAAAATTACCGTATTTTCCGCACTATAAGGCGCACCGGATTATTAGCCGCACCTTCTATGAATTACATATTTCATAATTTTGTCCACCAATAAGCCGCCCCGGACTATAAGCCGCGCCTACGCTGCGCTAAAGTGAATGTCAAAAAAACGCTGCGCTAAAGTGAATGTCAAAAAAACAGTCAGATAGTTCAGTCAAACTTTAATAATATATTGAAAACCAGCGTTCTAACAACTCTGTCCCAAAATGTACGCAAATGTGCAATCACAAACATAGTAAAATTCAAAATGGTGTAGAGCAATAGTAACATAATGTTGCTCGAACGTTAATGTCACAACACACAAAATAAACATAGCGCTCACCTTCTGAAGTTATTCTTCATTCGTAAATCCTTCGAATTCTTCGTCTTCGGTGTCCGAATTGAAAAGTTGCGCAAGCGTGGTATCCAAAATGGCCGGTTCCGTCTCGTCGAAGTCATCGGGAGTCAGTGTCGCTGTTGTTCTGTGAATCCTGCCTTCCGGAAAGCTCGGACCACAGTTGTGACCGAAATATCTGCCCAGGCATTTACGATCCACTGGCAAATGTTGGCGTATGTCGTCCGGCGCTGTCTGCCCGTCTTAGTGAAGGTGTGTTCGCCTTCGGAGCTGTGTGAAAAAAGCCACCCGGCCTCTTCGCGTAAACTTCCCTTAACCACTCGCTCATCTTTTCTTCATCCATCCCTTCGAGTTAGCTTTTATGATGACGCCGGCTGGAAAGGTCTCTTTTGGCAAGGTCTTCCTTTTGAATATCACCATGGGTGGAAGTTAGCATGGCAAGCTAGAACCACAGTGAAGGATGACTTCTCATTCCCTGTGGTGCGAATATTCACCGTACGTGCTCCCGTTCCACAGTGCGGTTCACAGGAATATCAGTTGCTGTGAAATACGGTAGTAATCCGTGTGCGGATGGAGAGATTGCGTCTTTTTATGAACCGGATCCTTTTCGCTTAGTAGGAGCCATTTTGTGGTCTTTACAGATGTAAACAGGAAATGAAACGTACGGTGATATCCGCGCGTTTTTTCTTCTTCTTCCGGGGGCGGGCGGTAGCTTACAGTAGAAGAAGAAGCGCTTCCTGTTCTATGGGGGCGGGTGCTTACCTTGGCGGTTGCTTGCGTAGAAGAAGAAGCGCTTCCTGTTCTACCGGGAAAAAAGATGGCGGCTGTTTACCGAAGTTGCGAGATCGAAACTTTATGAAAATGAATCGTAATAAAGCGCACCGGGTTATAAGGCGCACTGTTAGCTTTTGAGAAAATTTGTGGTTTTTAGGTGCGCCTTATAGTGCGGAAAATACGGTAGGGTGGTCCCAAAAATTGACTGTCCATTAGAGATGCGCGGATAGGCAATTATTTCATCCGCAACCGCATCAGAAAGTCGTCAACCATCCGCCATCCACCCGATCTAACATTTGATCAGAACCGCACCCGCCCGTTGTTATATACCGTATTTTCCGCACCATAAGCCGCCCTGGGTTATAAGCCGCGCCTTCAATGAACGGCATATTTCAAAACTTTGTCCACCTATAAGCCGCCCCGTGTTATAAGCCGCATCTAACTGCGCTAAAGGGAATGTCAAAAAAACAGTCAGATAGGTCAGTCAAACTTTAATAATATAAAAGTTAAAGTTAAAAGTACCAATGATTGTCACACACACACTAGGTGTGGCGAGATTATTCTCTGCATTTGACCCATCACCCTTGATCACCCCCTGGGAGGTGAGGGGAGCAGTGGGCAGCAGCGGTGGCCGCGCCCGGGAATCATTTTTGGTGATTTAACCCCCAATTCCAACCCTTGATGCTGAGTGCCAAGCAGGAAGGTAATGGGTCCCATTTTTATAGTCTTTGGTATGACTCGAAAATGTATTAAAATATATTAAAAACCAGCGTTCTAACAACTCTGTTCACTCCCAAAATGTACGGTAATGTGCAAATGTGCAATCAATAAGCATCAATACCGTATTTTCCGCACTATAAGGCGCACCGGATTATTAGCCGCACCTTCTATGAATTACATATTTCATAATTTTGTCCACCAATAAGCCGCCCCGGACTATAAGCCGCGCCTACGCTGCGCTAAAGTGAATGTCAAAAAAACGCTGCGCTAAAGTGAATGTCAAAAAAACAGTCAGATAGTTCAGTCAAACTTTAATAATATATTGAAAACCAGCGTTCTAACAACTCTGTCCCAAAATGTACGCAAATGTGCAATCACAAACATAGTAAAATTCAAAATGGTGTAGAGCAATAGTAACATAATGTTGCTCGAACGTTAATGTCACAACACACAAAATAAACATAGCGCTCACCTTCTGAAGTTATTCTTCATTCGTAAATCCTTCGAATTCTTCGTCTTCGGTGTCCGAATTGAAAAGTTGCGCAAGCGTGGTATCCAAAATGGCCGGTTCCGTCTCGTCGAAGTCATCGGGAGTCAGTGTCGCTGTTGTTCTGTGAATCCTGCCTTCCGGAAAGCTCGGACCACAGTTGTGACCGAAATATCTGCCCAGGCATTTACGATCCACTGGCAAATGTTGGCGTATGTCGTCCGGTGCTGTCTGCCCGTCTTAGTGAAGGTGTGTTCGCCTTCGGAGCTGTGTGAAAAAAGCCACCCGGCCTCTTCGCGTAAACTTCCCTTAACCACTCGCTCATCTTTTCTTCATCCATCCATCCCTTCGAGTTAGCTTTTATGATGACGCCGGCTGGAAAGGTCTCTTTTGGCAAGGTCTTCCTTTTGAATATCACCATGGGTGGAAGTTAGCATGGCAAGCTAGAACCACAGTGAAGGATGACTTCTCATTCCCTGTGGTGCGAATATTCACCGTACGTGCTCCCGTTCCACAGTGCGGTTCACAGGAATATCAGTTGCTGTGAAATACGGTAGTAATCCGTGTGCGGATGGAGAGATTGCGTCTTTTTATGAACCGGATCCTTTTCGCTTAGTAGGAGCCTTTTTGTGGTCTTTACAGATGTAAACAGGAAATGAAACGTACGGTGATATCCGCGCGTTTTTTCTTCTTCTTCCGGGGGCGGGCGGTAGCTTACAGTAGAAGAAGAAGCGCTTCCTGTTCTATGGGGGCGGGTGCTTACCTTGGCGGTTGCTTGCGTAGAAGAAGAAGCGCTTCCTGTTCTACCGGGAAAAAAGATGGCGGCTGTTTACCGAAGTTGCGAGATCGAAACTTTATGAAAATGAATCGTAATAAAGCGCACCGGGTTATAAGGCGCACTGTTAGCTTTTGAGAAAATTTGTGGTTTTTAGGTGCGCCTTATAGTGCGGAAAATACGGTAGGGTGGTCCCAAAAATTGACTGTCCATTAGAGATGCGCGGATAGGCAATTATTTCATCCGCAACCGCATCAGAAAGTCGTCAACCATCCGCCATCCACCCGATCTAACATTTGATCAGAACCGCACCCGCCCGTTGTTATATACCGTATTTTCCGCACCATAAGGCGCCCTGGGTTATAAGCCGCGCCTTCAATGAACGGCATATTTCAAAACTTTGTCCACCTATAAGCCGCCCGGTGTTATAAGCCGCATCTAACTGCGCTAAAGGGAATGTCAAAAAAACAGTCAGATAGGTCAGTCAAACTTTAATAATATAAAAGTTAAAGTTAAAGTACCAATGATTGTCACACACACACTAGGTGTGGCGAGATTATTCTCTGCATTTGACCCATCACCCTTGATCACCCCCTGGGAGGTGAGGGGAGCAGTGGGCAGCAGCGGTGGCCGCGCCCGGGAATCATTTTTGGTGATTTAACCCCCAATTCCAACCCTTGATGCTGAGTGCCAAGCAGGAAGGTAATGGGTCCCATTTTTATAGTCTTTGGTATGACTCAAAAATGTATTAAAATATATTAAAAACCAGCGTTCTAACAACTCTGTTCACTCCCAAAATGTACGGTAATGTGCAAATGTGCAATCAATAAGCATCAATAACTTAATGTTACTCGAACGTTAATGTCACAACACACAAAATAAACATAACGCTCACTTTTTGAAGTTATTCTTCATTCATAAATCCCTCGAATTCTTCTTCTTCGGTGTCCGAATTAAAAAGTTGGGCGAATACGGGATCCAAAATGGCCGGCTCCGTCTCGTCGCAGTTCTGTGAATCCTGCCTTCCGGAAAGCTCGGACCACAGTTGTGACCGAAATATCCGCCCAGGCATTTACGATCCACTGGCAGATGTTGGCGTATGTCGTCCGGCGCTGTCTCCCTGTCTTAGTGAAGGTGTGTTCGCCTTCGGTCATCCATTGTTCCCACGCCGTTCGCAGTCGTGCTTTAAATGCCATGTTGACACCAATATCGAGCGGTTGGAGTTCTTTGGTTAAATATTGCCTTAAGTTTAAATTCTGCGTTATACGCGTGTCGCTTAGTAGGAGCCATTTTGTGGTCTTTACAGATGTAAACACACAAATGAAATGAAACGCAATATCCGGGGGCTTCTTCTTCTATGGGGCGGGTGGTTGCTTACAGTAGAAGAAGAAGCGCTTCCTCTTCTATGGGTGCGGGTGCTTACCCTGGCGGTTGCTTACCATAGAAGAAGAAGCGCTTCCTCTTCTACGGGGAAAAAAGATGGCGGCTGTTTACCGTAGTTGCGAGACCGAAACTTTATGAAAATAAATATTTATATTAATCCATATATAAGGCGCACCGGGTTATAAGCCGCACTGTCAGCTTTTGTGAAAATTTGTGGTTTTTAGGTGCGGCTTATAGTGCGGAAAATACGGTATCTAATATAGACGATGCAAGGCATTAGTGAGGTTATAAAGCTTTTGCCTGTTAAAGAAAGGAGACTGATCCAATGCAGCACAGACATTCGCGTGCCACGCTGTCACGACCCAGACGCACACCAGTGCGCAATCGTATGGGAGCCGCGCTGAGCGCACCTCCAAGCGCGTCTCGTTGCCGGCGACGGCCGGGTATATGGGCCCGACGCTCCAGCGCCATCCATTTTCAGGGCTAGTTGATTCGGCAGGTGGGTTGTTACACACTCCTTAGCGGGTTCCGACCTCCATGGCCACCGTCCTGCTGTCTATATCAACCAGGGTGAGCCCCACCCCTTTCGTGAGCGCACTGCGCGCGGAGTGACCCCTGTTACGAGCCCCCGGCAACGCGGGTGGCGGGCAGGTAAGCTGCTTACCTGCTGCGCGTGACGCCGGCCGCGGCGAAGGCGGACGAGGCGGGGTGTCGGTGCGGTGGGCGCGGTGGTGACCCTGGACGTGCGTCGGGCCCTTCTCGCGGATCGCCTCAGCTACGGCTCCCGGTGGGGCCCTCTCGGGGGAAGGGGCCTCGGTCCCGGACCCCGGCGAGGCATCCCTTCTCCGCTCCGTAAAAGTGTCCATCTCTTTTTCTTTTTTTTTCTTCTGTTGTGGCATATGCTGCAGGTGCCTGCTCGTTTTTCGTATGTGGGTAACAACATTTAACTATGTATATATATTTCCCAATTGGTTTAACTGCCACCCGCCTGAATCTATTTAAAATCTAATTTTTTTTAATTTTAACCGCCCGACCCGACCCGCGGATAAAATCAATTTTTTTTTAATTTCATCCGCCCGATCCGCGGATAATCCGCGGACTCCGCGGTTGTGCCCGCAAACCGCGCATCTCTACCGGGTGGTGAAATCCATCAAAATTAGGGTGGTCCCAAAAATTGACTGTCCATCCATCCATCCATCCATCCATCTTCTTCCGCTTATCCGGGTCGGGTCGCGGGGGCAGCAGCCTAAGCAGGGAAGCCCAGACTTCCCTCTCCCCAGCCACTTCGTCCAGCTCCTCCCGGGGGATCCCGAGGCGTTCCCAGGCCAGCCGGGAGACATAGTCTTCCCAACGTGTCCCGGGTCTTCCCCGTGGCCTCCTACCGGTCGGACGTGCCCTAAACACCTCCCGAGGGAGGCGCTCGGGTGGCATCCTGACCAGATGCCCGAACCACCTCATCTGGCTCTTCTCGGTGTGGAGGAGCAGCGGCTTTACTTTGAGCTCCCCCCGAATGACAGAGCTTCTCACCCTATCTCTAAGGGAGAGCCCCGCCACCCGGCGGAGGAAACTCATTTGGGCCGCTTGTACCCGTGATCTTGTCCTTTCGGTCATAACCCAAAGCTCGTGACCATAGGTGAGGATGGGAACGTAGATCGACCGGTAAATTGAGAGCTTTGCCTTCCGGCTCAGCTCCTTCTTCACCACAACGGATCGATACAGCGTCCGCATTACTGAAGACGCCGCACCGATCCGCCTGTCGATCTCACCATCCACTCTTCCCTCACTCGTGAACAAGACTCCGAGGTACTTGAACTCCTCCACTTGGGGCAAGATCTCCTCCCCAACCCGGACATGGCACTCCACCCTTTTCCGGGAGAAATTGACTGTCAACATATGAAATAACAAGTGTGTGTAAATGTTTTTTGAAGTGCTCCCCTTCTGGGCTACATATGTAATAACATGTTTGTGTGTGTGTGTGTGTGTGTGTGTGTGTGTGTAAGTAAGATATTGAAATTCGCCCCCTTTGGCCCAAATTATTAAAAATAATAAATAAATATTAGAGATGTCCGATAATGGCTTTTTTGCCGATATTCCGATATTGTCCAACTCTTAATTACCGATACGATATATACAGTCGTGGAATTAACACATTATTATGCCTGATTGTGTTGTGATGCCCCGCTGGATGCATTAAACAATGTAACAAGGTTTTCCAAAATAAATTGACTCAAGTCATGGGAAAAAAATGCCAACATGGCACTGCCATATTTATTATTGAAGTCACAAAGTGCATTTTTTTTAACATGCCTCAAAACAGCAGCTCGGAATTTGGGACATGTCATTTTACTCAACGCAAGTCAAATTTTTACAAGAAAAACTGAACATTTGTGGAATTTTACTCCATAACAGTGGCAATTTTACAAGAAGAGCTAAACATTTTGGCAATTTATGAAAAGAGTCTTAATTTTAAAAAACGGTAAATGGGTTGTACTTGTATAGCGCTTTTCTATCTTTTTAAGGAACTCAAAGCGCTTTGACACTATTTCCACATTCACCCATTCACACACACTTTTACACACTGATGGCGGGAGCTGCACGGCGCTAACCAAGGGTGAAGTGTCTTCCTCAAGGAAGTGAAGTGAAGTGAATTATATTTATATAGCGCTTTTCTCTAGTGACTCAAAGACACAACAGACGTGACGAGGATGGCAGAAGGTGGGGATTGAACCAGTAACCCTCAGATTGCTGGCACGGCCACTCTCCCAACTTCGCCACGCCGTCCCCCGTAATTTTACTCGACAAAAGTCACAATTTTATGAGAAAACTTTAAAATTTTTGGCAATATTATAATAATAATCAGAATTTTACTTGGCAAAATTATGACAAAAGTCATAATTTTACTCAAAAAATGTCACTATTTTACAAGAACAACAAAAAAAAGGCAATATTGTGATAAAAGTCTGAATTTTATATGACAAATGTCACCATTTTGCATTACAAAGTAATAATTTCACATAAAAAAGTAATAATTGTACGAGAAAATATTGCAATATTACAGAAACAGAAAGAATATGAGAAATTGTTCCTGTTTTTATAAGAAAAAAGTGTTAAAGTTGTTTATACGGCCACCCCAAGGGTTTCTGGGTATTTGTTCTGTTGTGTTTATGTTGTGTTACGGTGCGGATGTTCTCCCGAAAGGTGTTTGTCATTCTTGTTTGGTGTGGGTTCACAGTGTGGCGCATATTTGTAACAGTGTTAAAGTTGTTTATACGGCCACCCCAAGGGTTTCTGGGTATTTGTTCTGTTGTGTTTATGTTGTGTTTCGGTGCGGATGTTCTCCCGAAAGGTGTTTGTCATTCTTGTTCGGTGTGGGTTCACAGTGTGGCGCATATTTGTAACAGTGTTAAAGTTGTTTATACGGCCACCCTCAGTGTAACCTGTATGGCTGTTGACCAAGTATGCTTGCATTCACTTGTGTGTGTGAAAAGCCGTAGATATTATGTGATTGGGCCGGCACGCAAAGGAAGTGCCTTTAAAGTTTATTGGCGCTCTGTACTGTTTTAAAAAGTCATACATTTTACTTTTTAAAACCGATATCGATAATTTGGAATATTACATTTTAAAGCATTTATCGGCCGACAATATTGGCAGTCCGATATTATCGGACATCCCTAATAAATATGTATATAGACATCATGTGATAACTTGAAGTAAATAAGAAAGATTAAAAAATGTTACAAACCAAAAATTTAACAAAAAAACCAAACTAAAATCAGTCTTTTTCTCACAATGTGTCGACTGTTTTTTTATAAAAACGGGAACAATTTCTCATATTCTTTCTATTTCTGTAATAAATGATAAATGATAAATGGGTTGTATTTGTATAGCGCTTTTCTACCTTCAAGGTACTCAAAGCGCTTTGACACTACTTCCACATTTACCCATTCACACACACATTCACACACTGATGGAGGGAGCTGCCATGCAAGGCGCTAACCAGCACCCATCAGGAGCAAGGGTGAAGTGTCTTGCTCAGGACACAACGGACATGACGAGGTTGGTACTAGGTGGGGATTGAACCAGGGACCCTTGGGTTGCGCACGGCCACTCTCCCACTGTGCCACGCCGTCCCTTAAACATCTTATAAGACAACCTAAACGGTCCATAAGTGATCAAGTCATCAGAGGCTTCATCGGTTCTTTCTCATGACTAGATAGGACAGCTCGAATTTTAAACAAGAACCGATGAAATAGTCTTCTAAGACCACCTGGACAGTCCAGTTGTGAACAATTCAATAGAAGCTTCATCGGTTCTTTCTCATGACTAGATAGGACAGCTCGAGTTTTAAACAAGAACCGATGAAATAGTATTCTAAGACAACCTGGACAGTCCAGTTGTGAATGATTCATTAGAGGCGTCATCTGTTCTTTCTCATGACTAGATAGGACAGCTCGAGTCTTTCGGCAAGAACCGATGAAATAGTCTTCTAGGACAACCTGGACAGTCCAGTTATGAACGATTAATTAGAGGCTTCATCGGTTCTTTCTCATGACTAGATAGGACAGCTCGAGTTTTAAACAAGAACTGATTAAATAGTCTTCTAAGATAACCTGGACAGTCCAGTTGTGAACGATTCATTAGAGGCTTCATCGGTTCTTTCTCATGACTAGATAGGACAGCTCCAGTTTTAAACAAGAACCGATGAAATAGTCTTCTAAGACAAACTGGACAATCCAGTAGTGATCAATTAATTAGAGGCTTCATCGGTTCTTTCTCATGACTGAATAGGACAGCTCGGGTTTTTCAAAAAGAACCGATGAAATAGTCTTCTAAGACAACCTGGACAGTCCAGTTGTATAAGGATTCATTAGAGGCTTCATCTGTTCTTTCTCATGACTAGATAGGACAGCTCGAGTTTTAAACAAGAATCGATGAAATAGTCTTCTAAGGCCACCTGAATATTGCAATATTGTCTCGTAAAATGATCACTTTTTTATATGAAATTATGGTGACATTTGTCATATAAAATTCTGACTTTTATCACAATATTGCCATTTTTTTTGTTGTTCTTGTAAAATAGTGACATTTTTTGAGTAAAATTATGACTTTTCTCCCAGTTTTGACATGTAAAATTCCGATTATTATTATGATATTGCCAACATTTGAAAGTTTTCTTATAAAATTGTGACTTTTGTCGAGTAAAATTAAGACTCCCTTCATAAAATTGCCAAAATGTTAAGCTTTTCTTGTAAAATTGCCACTGTTATTGAGTAAAATTCCAACTTTTATCATGATATTCGTATTATCGTACGCAAATACGGTGTTAGCTTTCATTGTTATGCTGATGACACCCAACTCTACATGCCCCTAAAGCTGACCAACACGCTGGATTGTAGTCAGCTGGAGGCGTGTCTTAATGAAATTAAACAATGGATGTCCGCTAACTTCTTGCAACTCAACGCCAAGAAAACGGAAATGCTGATTATCGGTCCTGCTAAACACCGACATTTATTTAATAATACCACCTTAACATTTGACAACCAAACAATTACACAAGGCGAATCAGTAAAGAATCTGGGTATTATTTTCGACCCAACTCTCTCCTTTGAGTCACACATTAAGAGCGTTACTAAAACAACTCTCTCCTTTGAATCACACATTAAGAGTGTTACTAAAACGGCCTTCTTTCATCTCCGTAATATCGCTAAAATTCGTTCTATTTTATCCACTAGCGACGCTGAGATCATTATTCATGCGTTCGTTACGTCTCGTCTCGACTACTGTAACGTGTTATTTTCGGGTCTCCCTATGTCTAGCATTAAAAGATTACAGTTGGTACAAAATGCGGCTGCTAGACTTTTGACAAGAACAAGAAAGTTTGATCATATTACGCCTATACTGGCTCAACTGCACTGGCTTCCTGTGCACTTAAGATGTGACTTTAAGGTTTTACTACTTACGTATAAAATACTACACGGTCTAGCTCCGTCCTATCTTGTCGATTGCATTGTACCATATGTCCCGGCAAGAAATCTGCCTTCAAAGAACTCCGGCTTATTAGTGATTCCCAGAGCCCAAAAAAAGTCTGCGGGCTATAGAGCGTTTTCTATTGGGGCTCCAGTACTATGGAATGCCCTCCCGGTAACAATTAGAGATGCTACCTCAGTAGAAGCATTTAAGTCCCATCTTAAAACTCATTTGTATACTCTAGCCTTTAAATAGACCCCCCTTTTAGACCAGTTGATCTGCCGTTTCTTTTCTTTTCTCCTCTGCTCCCCTTTTCCTTGTGGAAGGGGGGGGGGGGGGGCACAGGTCCGGTGGCCATGGATGAAGTGCTGGCTGTCCAGAGTCGGGACCCGGGGTGGACCGCTCGCCTGTGCATCGGCTGGGAACATCTCTGCGCTGCTGACCCATCTCCGCTCGGGATGGTGTCCTGCTGGCCCCACTATGGACTGGACTCTTACTATTATGTTGGATCCACTATGGACTGGACTCTCACAATATTATGTCAGACCCACTCGACATCCATTGCTTTCGGTCTCCCCTAGAGGGGGGGGGGGGTTACCCACATATGCGGTCCTCTCCAAGGTTTCTCATAGTCATTCACATCGACGTCCCACTGGGGTGAGTTTTTCCTTGCCCTTATGTGGGCTTTGTACCGAGGATGTCGTTGTGGCTTGTGCAGCCCTTTGAGACACTTGTGATTTAGGGCTATATAAATAAACATTGATTGATTGATGATATTGCACAAATGTTCAGTTTTTCTTGTAAAAATTTGACTTGCGTTGAGTAAAATGACGACTTTTATTATAAAAATGCCAAAATTCTAAGTTTTACTTGTGAAATTGGGACCTTCTTCTTGTGAAATTCCAACTCATTTTTCACAGCAAGCTTTTCTATATTTGCATAGTATGTATATATTATTAATTTTGTAAATGCAAATATTTACATATCTAGAAAGGGTGGTCCTAAAGAGGTAGGCATTTTTCGGAGGTCTCAAGAAGGTAACAAATACAATAATTTGTTTGTGTGTGTGTGTGTCAATGGCTGCAGTGGGCTGTGAATCTTCTTCTGCGGTCCACTTGAACATCTCATGGTACCTCAGGAACTCCCACTGCTACGATGAAGTCTTCAGTCTGGATGTAAATCACCTAAAATGTAGAGACAATGGAATGTGCTTCTTGCCTTTTAATGTGGGTGCGTCTTGTGTTCAGGGTGCACAAGCAGAAAGATACGTCGGGTCAACAGAAGTCAACCCCAAAGGAGGAAGCGGTTTCTACATGTTCCACCAGTACCCTCTCATCAAATGCCAGCCACGCCTCGACCCCAGCGTAACAGAAGCCAACCATTGTGGCTGTGCAAGTGTATGTTGGTAAACCTCACACCCATGACACCTTAAAGTAGCAGTAGACTGGAAAAAGAAGTTGACTTCATATGCTTATGTTATCAGATCAGTCATTCTGGAAGTAAAGGAGATGTGCTGTTTATTATTCTTTATCCTTATGTACAGAGGTGGGTAGAGTAGCCAGAAATTGTACTCAAGTAAGAGTACTGTTACTTTAGAGATTTATTACTCAAGTAAAAGTAAGGAGTAGTCACCCAAATATTTACTTGAGTAAAAGTAAAAAGTATGTTGTGAAAAAACTACTCAAGTACTGAGTAACTGATGAGTAACATATACACACACACACACACACACACACACACACACACACACACACACACACATATATATACATATATATATATATATATATACACACACACATATATATATATATATATACATACATTGATATATACAGTATATAATTTATATTTATTTATTTTGCCGTTTTTGTTTACATGTTAAAGGTGTTTTAATGAATATACATGCATGTTTAACACATATAGATTCCTTTCTTTCATGAAGACAAGAATATAAGTTGGTGTATTACCTGATTCTGATGACTTGCATTGATTGGAATCAGACAGTAGTGCTGATAACGTCCACGTTTTCAAATGGAGGAGAAAAAAAGTTCCTCCTTTCTGTCTAATACCACATGAAAGTGGTTGGTTTTTGGCTTCTTATTTGTCCAGCTTCCATATTCGTTTTTATACACTTTACAAGAAATACATTGGCGGCAAACTCCGTCGCTTGCTAGCTTGCTAGCTTGTTTGCGCTGGCTTTCGGAGACTCTTATTTTGAAAGCGCAGGCGCGATGGAGCGGCACTTTTATTGTGAAGACAGGAACTGTGCAGTCAGTCTTTAGGCTTTTGACGGGATGTACGGTTGAAATAAAAAAGGGTCTTTATTCCTTCACGCTTTTGATTGATTGATTGATTGATTGATTGAAACTTTTATTAGTAGATTGCACAGTACAGTACATATTCCGTACGATTGACCACTAAATGGTAACACCCCAATACGTTTTCCACTTGTTTAAGTCAGGTCATGTGACCCCTGGCTCTGTTTGATTGGTCCAACGTCACCAGTGACTGCATCTGATTGGTGGAACGTAGTGAACGTCACCAGTGACTGTATTTGTTGAAACGCAGGCACTATGAAGGTCTGTCTGACAGACCAAAACAAACAAAGCGTGCATTAACAGATCAATAAAAATTAGTAGCGAGTAGCGAGCTGAATGTAGATAAAGTAGCGGAGTAAAAGTAGAGTTTCTTCTCTATAAATATACTCAAGTAAAAGTAAAAGTATGTTGCATTAAAACTACTCTTAGAAGTACAATTTATCCCAAAAGTTACTCAAGTAGATGTAACGGAGTAAATATAGCGCGTTACTACCCACCTCTGCTTATGTATGACAAGAACATGTATGTTTCGCTTTTTTTGCGCGCTCTAAATCGTAAATAAATAGCTTTGAGTCAACAGATCGAGGGTCTTCTGTTGTGCTCATTATACTCTCTCTACCAAACATATAGAAACCGCCAACAATACTCCATTTACATTTCATGACCTGAAAATTAACCAAATATGAGAGATGTTGTTATTATAAGCGCTAACGCAGACGGCCTATTTTAGCGGCACATTGATGGCAGTGAGCTAATTCTAGCATACACTGGGCTGGCGGCTGCTTCTGCTTAGTCTCAAACTTGCTAAAAGTAACTTCTGGATTATAATTCATGCATCTCTCACCTGCGAGTAGACAAATGTGACCATGGACCGACAGGCTGGTCCACTGGCGAAATAGACCCCAAAAAACGCTTCCCGCAAGAACTTTTTTTTAACCATTTGGGAGGATTGCGATTGAATCTTCATCCAAACGGGATTATGTGAGCGTCACGTCGGTCGGCATCCTAGTAAGAGTGGAAATATTACAGTTAGTGTTTGTTTTATTTTGGTTTGTTATGGTTAGTTTGTATGTTTAGCACTTAGCAATGCTGCAGATGCTGTAGTGTCACAATTGAAACTGCATCCATCACTCGGCTTCTAAAACGTATTGCTCATCCTCTTTGTGTTCGGGCTCAAAAATGTTTTTTTTCTAAAAGTAATTGTTGGCTCTCCCAAAGTCTGCTTGATTAGCATTGTTGTTGATGCGGAGGGGTTCTGTGGTTCCTAGCGCCACGTCACACGATCACGTGACTGGTTTCCTCATTAACTCACAAAATGGCTTGAGAATCTCGAGATTGATACTATTTTGATATTATATGGCCTATCCGAGCATGTATTAAAGTTTAAAGTTATTTAGCCTACCGGTACTTAGTTGTCAGAATCATGTTGAAAAGGGTTTTAGTACTCTTGATAGCAACTAGCCAGCTGATTTAGGGGAGTTTGAATAATACACAATGGTTGGTAACAAGAAACTGACCTGTTTATTCAATGATAAACACAAAATAGACAAAATTATACATGACAAACAGAAATGGCATCATTGAACTAGGGCTGGGCGATATGGCCTTTTTTTAATATTGCGATATTTTAAGGCCATATTGCGATACACAATATATATGTGGATATTTTGCCTTAGCCTTGAATGAACACTTGATGCATATAATCACAGCAGTATGATGATTCTATGTGTTTTGATTGATTGATTGAGACTTTTATTAGTAGGTTGCACAGTGAAGTACATATTCCGTACAATTGACCACTAAATGGTAACACCCGAATAAGTTTTACACTTGTTTAAGTCGGGGTCCACTTAAATTGATTCATGATACAGATATATACTATCAGATATATACTATCATCATAATACAGTCATCACACAAGATAATCACATTGAATTATTTACATTATTTATAATCCAGGGTGTGGAGGGGGGCGCCTGATGTAAGTGTCAAAAAGACAGCCAAAAGAGTTTGATATGAGAATAAATCTAAAGTTAAAATATAGGGTAGAAATGCACCCATTTGCAGGAAATGTAGTCTTGATTTTCAAAATGTTCTTTCAAGGCTTGCATGTCTACATTAAAACATTCTTCTTCATACTGCATTAATATATGCTACTTTTAAACTTTCATGCAGAGTAGGAAATCACAACTAAAAAAATCACTAATTGGTTGGCTTTCACTGCTTGTCCTGTGTTGATGCGATTCAATCATGAGGCACAACCTTTGCAAAAATGCCTTTTTTGTTTGCAATAAGGTGGTGTAACACAGCACCAGTTCCTAAAACGCTCGACCCCTCTCTAGTTACCATTGTTTATTAGCAACAAAGTAAGCTAACGAGCTAAATCTTGACCAGTTAAGTGTCATGGTTTCTCACCAGTAAACACAGCCCTTAGAATTCAATGGTTGATGCAGAACTTTGAAATGATGGTGCCTCAAGGGACAGCGTCGTGACGACAGCACACACAAGCATGAACTAGCTGGAGCTGCAACACGGGGGAAAAAAACGCAGGTTGCGGACTCTTGACTCTCATCACGGGGGATTACACCAACATAGTCATACAAATATTCAGTAGACAATGTGGTTAGTAGTTAATATGTTGTGATTTTTCTCTTCACAGTTGGGCCTGGATGTGTTTGAGACAAAAAGACGACTGACTGAAATGCAAGTAAGACTCGCACAACACGTCCACCTTAGTGCAACAAGTCACACACAATATGTAGGTCCGCAACCTCTAAAGTGGAACACAATTCGTTCCACCTCTCGTTTGGAAATAATTGCTTCAGCCATATGGTGCAACTTCGATTTACGAACTTAATTGGTTCTTGAACAGGTTGCGTAAATCAAAAAGTTTGTATTGTGAAGCAAATTTCTCCATAAGAAACAATGTCATTTTGAATAATGGGTTCCCGCCTTAACAGAAGTCCATAATTTAGTGAAAGTTTCTACACTTAAATCCCAATATGAAGTGCTATACAGTACTGTATAGCAAACAAACATAAGGAGGTGATGAATTAACAAGCCAAAACAACAGGCTGAAGTGCACACACACACACACACACACACACACACACACACACACACACACACACACACACACACACACACACACACACACACACACACACACACACACACACACACAGAAGTCCCTTAGGTGCCCTCACAAACGATCAGAAATCACAAAAATCCTTAATTTTGATAACTACACTAATAAACATGAACAAAATTGCTGAGACCCTTCCCAGGTCCCCGGTACAAAACTTGAGGGGATCCCCAAAGGTTTAAAAAAAAAAAAAAATATATATATATATATATATATATATATATATATATATACGTGTGTGTGTGTGTGTGTATATTAGGGTTGTGAATCTTTGGGTGTCCCACGATTCGATTCAATATTGGTTCTTGGAGTCACAATTCGATTCAAAATCTTTTTTTTTTTTTTTTTTTTTCAATTCAACACGATTGTCGATTCAAAAACGATATTTTCCCGATTCAAAAGGATTGTCTATTCATTCAATACATAGGATTTCAGCAGGATCTACCCCAGTCTGCTGACATGCAAGCAGAGTAGTAGATTTTTGTAAAAAGCTTTTATAATTGCAAAGGACAATGTTTTATCAACTGATTGCAATAATGTACATTTGTTTGAACTATTAAATGAACTAAAAATCAAAAATATGACTTATTTTATCTTTGTGAAAATATTGGACATTTTTGAGCTTTTGAGATGCGATGCAAGTGTAAGCCACTGTGACACTATTGTTCTTTTTTATTATTATAAATGTCTAATGATAATGTCAATGAGGGATTTTTAATCACTGCTATGTTGAAATTGTAACTAATATTGATATTGTTGTTGATAATATTCATTTTTGTTTCACTACATTTGGTTTGTTTTGTGTCTCCTCTCAATTGCTCTGTTTATTGCACTTCTGAGTGTTGCTGGGTCGGGTTTGGTTTTGGAATTGGATTGCATTGTTATGGTATTGCTGTGTATTGTTTTGTTGGATTGATTAATTAAAAAAAATAAAAAAATAATAATCGATTTTTTCAAAATGAGAATAGATTCTGAATCGCACAACGTGAGAATCGCGATTCGAATACGAATCGATTTTTTTCCCACACCCCTAGTATATACCGGTGTGTGTATATATATATATATATATATATATATATATATATATATATATATATATATATATATATATATATATACACACACACACATATTAGTATTGGGTTTGAAAATGAAAAATATCAAATTGGCCTCTGCATGCTTGTATTTTTCAGTATGCGGCCTTCAATGCAAAACATTTGGACACCCATGCTGTAAATAATGATATGCATTCCTTTTCTATACCATGTGGCCTTTTTAGGGTCACAGGTGAGCTGGAGCCTAATGAAAGTAAATAATGACAGAATTATCGATTTAAAATGATACATCTCACCGTATCGTGTACAGCTCCACAAAGTCATGAGTGTCGCCACTCAGCCGTTATGTGATCTTTTTCAGCCAGTCACAATGGCGACCGCGGGCAGGAAGCAGAGAGAGGCAGAGCCGCCAAAACCAAAGGTGAGCATGTCCAACGAGGCGTGATCTTGTCATTCCGTGCTGAGGTGTCTGAAAAGGTCATGTGCTCCTCCCGCAGTCTGCAGCAGCTGACAAGGAGACAAAGCCCCCTGCAGGAGACGCTGCTGTTCCTCCTAAACAGGTCAGCGCCTCATCCTCATTCAATCTTATCATCTCACCTCACCCTCATGCCTTGTGCGCGCAGGCCGCGGCGCACCCTCACTTTGATGCGGTGGCTGAGAGTTGGGAGGACGGACCGTACATGTTTGTCGTCAACATCAGGGAGATCAAAGAGAACAACCGAGCGCCTGACCCGGCCCACCCCACACCCCCCTGGGGTCTCCAGCGTCAGTACACGTCCACGACCCTCCTTCGGGGTTTCAAGAAATTTAATTTTTTTAAATTTATTTCTTTTTTTTACAGTTCATGTGAGCATGAGAGGCCCTCTTGACTTCATCTCTGCCTCTGAATGGCCGCTCATGCTGGTAAGAACACTTGATTTATGGTGGCACCTCAACTTATGAGCTCAATTGCTTCTGTGGCCCAGCGCTTAACTCAGAACACTTGTGTCTCTGCGGTCCCTTCCAAGGTTTCTCGTTGTTCCCATTGTGTTTAGTTTTTGCTTGCAATTTAAGGCATAACGATTAGCTTAGAGACAGCTCTTATGTATGGCGTCACATTAGTGCCAAAAATCCGAGCGCATAAAAACTGTTATCGCGCGCTGATTCTCCACTTCGTGCGCGCGTGTGGTGCCTTTTTGCGCGCGCGCAGTGCCTTTCTGTGCGCGCGCGGTGCCTTTTTGCGCGCGCGCAAGCCTTTCTGCGCGCTCTCTGTGTACTCCTGGCAGACACTTGTTATTTAGGGCTATATAAATAAACATTGATTGATTGATTGATCTCTCCTCGCGCTGTCATGTTTCTTTTTGGCACTTTGGGGGCGGGTATGCTTAGACGGCCCCTTCTTTCTGATTGGTCAGGCGAAAAATGCTGAAAAATGCTCAGAGCCTATCAGAAGTATAGCAGGGCGGGTCATCGTCAATATGTATCAAGATTTACGGAGGAAGAAGTGGATAAAAAAATGTCGCGCGCTGATGAAGGTTATTTCATACCACATAAACACAATACAGGGTAATACAAAATGTGACCCAAATAAATAATAAGACAACAAACACCATAATCACATCTTTCAGCCAGAACTGGTCCACCAGCAATAACATCCAACCATAACATTATTTTATATTTTCACTTCTTCTTGAACATTTGTTTTCTAATTTATGGAATTTCTTTTGATTCAGGAATAAAATTAATGAAATAATCTTTGAATTTTGTTTATAAAATGTTAAAAATAGCTTTTAATAATGTATTCTGAAACAGTTTAAAATAATCAGAGAACTGACTAACACTGACCTTACACAACTATGTTGCACAATTAAGTCTTTTTTGTTTAAAGCGAAAGAGGTAATTTCAACAGGTACAGCATCCTATGTCATATCTACATGTACCGGTAATAAGATTTGTAACAAGGCAAACCGTTTGTAAATTGGTCGAAAATCGAGCAAGTTATGGTAATTTAATTAGTACATGTACCATTGACATCAATGTAATGATTGAGGCTAGATGTCCGAGGTAAAACGTTGCTACGCTGGAGAATGATTGGTCATATGAAAAATGCTCACAGCCAATCAGAAAGAAGGGGCCGTCTAAGCATACCCGCCCCCAAAGTGCCAAAAAGAAACATGACAGCGCGAGGAGAGATGCCAGGAGTACACAGCGCGCGCGCAGAAAGGCACCGCGCGCGCGCAGAAAGGCACCGCGCGCGCGCAAAAAGGCACCGCGCGCGCACAGAAAGGCACCGCGCGCGCGCGCAAAAGGGTGTCGCGCGCGCGCACGAAGTGGAGAATCAGCGCGCGATAACAGTTTTTATGCGCTCGGATTTTTGGCACTAATGTGACGCCATACTTATGCCAAAACACTCTTAAGTTGAGGTACGACTGTATTGTCGTTTACAAGAAGAAAAAGTCTAACAAAAGCTACGAAGTGATTGACCGTGTAAAGCAGAGATGCCCAAACCTTTATTGCTGAGGGCCACACACTGAAAAATCAAAGCATGTAGTGTCCATTTTGAGATTTTCCATTTTCAAAACCAATACAATATATACATTTTAAAAAAAAATGTTTACGAGTCCATGGTTCTCGCCCGGTAAAGGGTGGAGTGCCATCTCCGGGTTGGGGAGGAGATCTTGCCCCAAGTGGAGGAGTTCAAGTACCTCGGAGTCTTGTTCACGAGTGAGGGAAGAGTGGATCGTGAGATCGACAGGCGGATCGGTGCGGCATCTTCAGTAATGCGGACGCTGTATCGATCTGTTGTGGTGAAGAAGGAGCTGAGCCAGAAGGCAAAGCTCTCGATTTACCGGTCGATCTACGTTCCCATCCTCGCCTATGGTCATGAGCTTTGGGTCATGACCGAAAGGACAAGATCACGGGTACAAGCGGCCGAAATGAGTTTCCTCCGCCGGGTGGCGGGGCTCTCCCTTAGAGATAGGGTGAGAAGCTCTGTCATCCGGGGGGAGCTCAAAGTAAAGCCACTGCTCCTCCACATCGAGAGGAGCCAGTTGAGGTGGTTCGGGCATCTGGTCGGGATGCCACCCGAACGCCTCCCTCGGGAGGTGTTTCGGGCATGTCCGACCGGTAGGAGGCCACGGGGAAGACCCAGGACACGTTGAGAAGACTATGTCTCCCGGCTGGCCTGGGAACGCCTCGGGGTCCCACAGGAAGAGCTGGACGAAGTGGCTGGGGAGAGGGAAGTCTGGGCTTCCCTGCTTAGGCTGCTGCCCCCGCGACCCGACCTCGGATAAGCGGAGAAGATGGATGGATGGATGGATGGGCTCCTGTCAAGTTTGGTCCCCGGTGACCCGCAAGAGTCTCAGACATAAAAATGTTAAAAGTAACTCATAATATTTATATTATTTCAACGCTTAAATCACTTCAGTTCTAAATGTCTGTATAAAGTTTTATTTTTTAATTTTTTTTTGGTTTATGCCCTTTTTGTTAAAGAAAACCATGTTTGTTTATGGCATAAACACAAAATATGAAATATTTAAGTGGAATATTTTATGTGAAGTAATTGGAGCCTTAAATAGGTCAATAATTCATTTGTAACAATGATTTTGATTCATTATTAATTTTTGCGCAATGGAAGTTTTTTTTATTTATTTTAAATCGCAATGTTCAAGGATCCAAAAGGGCCCCTGTTTTTATTTTATTTTTTTACTTTCAACCCATAAACTTTCAGATCCACTTTGGATCTGTGTGTTGATTATACGGTTTTATCATTTTTGTTTTTGTTTGTTTGTTTTATTTATACCCTTTTTTGTCATTGAAAACTTTTAAATATTGTTTGGCAATCACAGAAAATCCACAACATTTCCCCCCAAAAAATATTTTGAAGTGGAAGATTTGATGTGAAATAGTTAGAGCAGTGGTTCTTAACCTTGTTGGAGGTACCGAACCCCACCAGTTTCATATGCGCTTTCACCGAAACCTTCTTTAGTGAAAAATAAAATGTTTTTGTTTTTTTTCAAATTCAAGACAAAGTTATTTGTTTTTGGTAGCACTTTAGTATGGGGAACACATACCTGCCAACTACTCCGGTTTTCCCGTAATTAGTACGGTTTTCATCAACCTATTCCGGGTTACGGTTGCAGTGATAAAAAATACGGTTTTTCATTACTTAAAAAAAATATTTAAAAAAAAGTTTTATTCACGAAATCGCGTAACAACAATGACAATCGACACTGCTTCCCGTAACTTCCTATCGAGCCATTCCGAATGCCATGCACGAGGTTATTTATAGCACCGCTGCCAAGCACGAGGCACCAGTTGCCATTGTTTCCAAACGAGCGAACAATCATGGAATCAGCCGGAGAAAAATCGCAAACGAGTCTTAAACCGAAAAGAAAACTGCAGTCATTCCGTGAAGAATATTCAAAAGCCTATCCGGGAATAATTATCCGTTCCAAAAAGGGTGAAAACTACGCGAATTGCACCTTGTGCAGACAAGATTTTTCGATCGGACACGGAGGAATTAGCGATGTAAAAGACCACGTTGGGACAAAAAAACACAAGTCTAATGCCGTTGCTAGCGACACAAGTGGAAAACTTTCAACGTTTTTCGTCGCCCAAACAGATTCTTTTGATGTGATAAATGCCGAAGTTTTATTTACGGAGGCAATAATTGAGCAAACAAAAAGGTAATGACACCAATGTTATCTATTGGAATTGTTTAGTACTGTTATACTGTTAAAAGTGTTTATACTATTTATGCTTTCAAGTCCAAGTTGAAGAAATCTTGTTAAATGTTGACAGCATAACTACCAAAATACAGAAGTATGTCCTTAATATTTTTGCAGTGCTATTTCTGTTGAAAAGTTAAAATGATTACATTAGAGATGTGATGTGCCACTTTTCAAGTGTCTGATGGCTTAAATTAATTTTCATTAATTTTTCATATTTTGAATTCTTTTGAAAGGCTTACAAAAAAACTACATTTGAATTGTAATTCCATGCTATTGACAGGACTATTAATTTTAATGAAGTTAGCTTACCATGTTTACAGTATGATAATTGTGATAGAAATGTGAATTTTAGGCACAGAATATTTTATACAATTGAACAAGGCAGTAGATTATACAAGCTTGGACAGAAAGTTAATAATGACACATTTTTTTTTAAATGGAATTGTTTAGTACTGTTTTACCATTTGTTTACTGTAAAAAGTGTTTATACTGTTTATACTTTCAATTAACAAATTGAAGTCTTGTGAAAGGTTGACAGGATAACTGGCATTAACTGTCAAAATAATTTCAAACTATTGAAGTTAGCTTACAGAATAAACATGTCAATCAACCCATATGATTTTTGCTGTAATATTTTTGTTTTGAAAAGTCACTGTGACTTGATAGAAAGGTGATGGTTTTAGCAACATTTTAACCTGTCTGAATGCTAATAATCATTTTGCGTCGGGGGTCGAAGAAGCCCCCCTGAACTCCCCACCAGGACTTTGTCCTGGACCTACCGGGGCCTGCGGCCCCTGGACCCTGGCTACTAGGTTTTTCTGATTTCAAAAGTTGGCAGGTATGCCCTAGGGTTTGATCGAACCCAGGTTAAGAACCACTGAGTTAGAGCCTTCAATAATAGTAAGATAATTCATAGCAACATTGATTTTGATTCATTATTATTTTTTGAGCAATGGCCGCTATAAAGAAATATTAACTGCAGGCTGCACTTTGGACACCTGTGGTGTAAAGGAAGTTGTTTGTGGACGCTCTTGTTGTTCCAGTTCTACATGATCATGTGCATCGTCTACGTTCTGCTGGCGCTCTTGTGGCTGATCCTGTCTGCGTGCTACTGGAGGGACCTCCTGAGGATCCAGTTCTGGATCGGAGGAGTCATCTTCCTGGGAATGTTGGAGAAAGCCGTCTTCTACGCCGAGTTTCAGAGCATCCGATACGACGGCGTGTCTGGTAGGTGCGTGCACGCCAACATGGCGCGGCTCAGAAGGGCTGACTGGCAGCTGTTGTTCCTCCTCCTGCAGTCCGGGGGGCGGTAGTGTTTGCTGAGGTGCTCTCCGCCGTCAAGAGGACACTGGCCCGCGTGTTGGTGATCATCGCCAGTCTGGGTTACGGCATAGTCAAGTACGTCCGGCGTTAACGCACCTGATAGTCCACTTGAAATGACCATGATTGTGTGTGTGTGTTAGGCCCAGACTGGGTGCGCTGCTTCACCGTGTGGTTGGTGTCGGTCTGCTCTACTTGATGTTCTCTGTTGTCGAGGGCGTCCTACGAGTCAATGCCGTAAGTCAACGCAAAGTACATTTATTTGTCAGTTTTTACAACATAAATATGTATTTATAGGGCTGGATGATTTGTCAAATAATTATAAATAAATAAATATAAATGGGTTGTACTTGTATAGCGCTTTTCTACCTTCAAGGTACTCAAAGCGCTTTGACACTACTTCCACATTTACCCATTCACACACACATTCACACACTGATGGAGGGAGCTGCCATGCAAGGCGCTAACCAGCACCCATCAGGAGCAAGGGTGAAGTGTCTTGCTCAGGACACAACGGACATGACGAGGTTGGTACTAGGTGGGGATTGAACCAGGGACCCTCGGGTCGCGCACGGCCATTCTTCCACTGCGCCACGCCGTCCCTTTTTCAGGATTATTTTGATTGGTACTGTAATCACGATTAATTGCACAATTATTCATTAATTTGAAAACATGAGTATTTCTTGTACCACTAAAACGTAACTTTATATATAGTTTAAAAAAATGGATATGAATTAGTAACGAATAAACAACAAGTAAAATAATAATAATAATTAATAAGATCCATCTACAGTGTTTCCCACAGGGCAGGCATCTATTTGTGGTGGTGTGGGTGGGGGGTGGCGGCGGCAGCGGCGATGACCAAGAAGAACGCGGAGTTGGATTATAATTACAACACTTTATGTACATATTTATATACAGATTTGAACAATTAGTTATTCACTGAAATATATTTATTAATTGTGGTTCTTACAAAAAATATATCTTATAAAATATAAAAGCTAAAATGTCTCTTAAAGCTCTGCCCCTTTAATTAGTGCATACTAAATAATTTAACTTTAGCCTACTACTACAACCATATTATTTACCAGCAACATAAAGTGAAAAAAGAGGCAGAGGTATCCTGCCACAGTCAGTCAACCTCCTCCTCCTCCTCCTGCTGCTGCTGAACAGGTCGCACTGGAGCTAGTCGCTCTATGTTTTGTCGTGGTCCTCTCTATAAGGCACATAAGAATATAAATTAGGACCCTTTTCATGAGAAAAATGCATTTCTGATCTGACCCTGCTTTATTTTTCAGTGTTTGCTGAGTCTCACCTGTTCCCTCCGCCCTAATTTTTCTACTGGGGCGGCATGGCGTAGTGGGTAGAGCAACCGTGCCAGAAACCTGAGGGTTGCAGGTTCGCTCCCCGCCTCTTACCATCCAAAAATCGCTGCCGTTGTGTCCTTGGGCGGGACACTTCACCCTTTGCCCCCGGTGCCACTCACACCGGTGAATTGAATGATGAATGATAGGTGGTGGTCGGAGGGGCCGTTGGCGCAAATTGCAGCCACGCTTCCGTCAGTCTACCCCAGGGCAGCTGTGGCTATGAAAGTAGCTTACCACCACCAGGTGTGAATGATTGATGGGTTCTACATGTAAAGCGACTTTGGGTACTTAGAAAAGCGCTATATAAATCCCAGTTATTATTATTATTATTATTATTATTATTATTATTACTTGCCCGACTTCTCAAATCTACTTGCCCCAATATTTTTACTTGTCCTGCCTAGGGTTTTTCTGGCTGTGTAGTGCTCATGGCTTGTATCTTACTAAAATCCTTCCCGTTGACTATTTACAACACTACACAGTATTTATTATTATTATTATTATTATCAATAATTACATTTAAATGGCATTGCATACATGTAAAATTAAATGCTATTTCACATTATTTGACCAGTAGCAGTTACAATCATCTGAACAGGTCAGCCACCTGTTTAAAGCCCGATCACAGTTGAAATCTTGAAATGAAGGGCCTTTAATGGCCAAAACATTAACCTGGACAACATTTTAACAGCTGGTTGGCTCAGATTTTATTCTTTTCATTGCATTCACATGCTGCAGTGGACAGTGGACATTTTAGCTTGAGTAATAATGTAGTATCTGAAGCACCGTCTCCACGTGTGTTTATTGACAACAGGGTTATAACCTGGACACGTTAGCTCGTCGGTATGAAAACAGGTGACTGTTATTACGTGCGTCTGCCCCGGACCCCGAGTCAAACAGCGGCGGTGTTAATGAAGCAGCGTCAGGCTGCTCACCGTCAGTGAAACGCTCGGTGAAATCGCGGATTAACGTTAAATATATGATGAGCCGCGAGCGATGCAGCTATAACCTATCTACCTATTACCTATATTACCCTCGTATTTTGATCCCGTCCGTCCGTCCGTCCGTCTTCGTCTTGTCTTCTTCTTCTTCTGGCCCACCAGGTGAATTAAATGCTATTGGCGGAGTTACAATGCATAGTAGGCTACCGCCACCTACTGCACCTCAGTTGTAACTACAAGGTACATTCACAGACAGAGTCCGATTGCTTTTATGAGCGGTCGAGCGAGTCAAAAGCCGAAAAATCCATTTGTGGCGGACGTAATTCTTTGCGGGCCGCCACAAATAAATGAATGTGTGGGAAACACTGCAATCTATCCATCTACTACTGCTTATATTTAGCAATATGAAAAGCAAAACTTTTTTTTTTTCGTTTTGTTTTTACCGTATATTGCGGACTTAAAATCCTTTTTTTTCTCCTCAAAACTCGACAGTGTTTTACTACGACTTCGAAAAGCTCGCCATGAAAGCGCTAAAACATACCACTGTAGTGAATTTACATTATTCACCCAAGGAACTTTAGTTATTAGAGAGTTCCTGTCAGACGGTTTTTCACGGGACACATTCCCTGTGTAGTTGTTTCCGGATGAGGAGATGCTGCTCCGTTATTGATTGAAGTAAAGTCTGAATGTCATTAAAACAGTTAGATCCGTCTTTTGACACTTCTTCCACTCCCGTCCTTGCACGCTACACCGCTACAACAAAGATGACGGGGAGAAGACGCTGTCGAAGGTGAGCCACATATATAAGACCGCCCACAAAACCGCGCATCCGGAAGCGACTGTCAAAAAGCGGCTTGAAGATGATCTGTAAAACACAATCTATGCAACATTTTGACCAAAGAACCACCATTACATGTTATGTAGAGTACAAGGAAGTGTTTTACATTTAGGAAAAAATAATAATAATATGACTCCTTTAGTTAATCCGGTGTGCTTAATATATGAAAAAAGATTTTTAAAAAAGACCATTCATTGGCAGTGGTCTGGAAAATACGGTAATTTTGTTTTTTTTATCTTTTAGACTTATTTTACCACAGTAGAGTGTGTGCTTTTTTTTGTCTAATAACATTTAATTATATGCAAAAATCCTCACATTTATTGGTGCAATACATGTTTGTACAATTTTGACGAGTATTTTAGGTCAAAGCATATTACATCTGTAAAGGTATCAATAAGGTACTTTTTGAAACCTTCATTTTTTTAACGCAGTCATACCGGATGTGGCGTACCACGCTATTATTGTGAAGGGAGGAAGTGTGCTTTGCTATTGTCAGCTTGGCGAGTAAAGAGGCGACTTGAGGCTCTAAGAAAAGAGAGAAAGCGCCTCTCAAGTTGCGACTACTGTTTGTACATTGATGTTACATCCATGATGTCATTCACAACAACATAAGCAGATGAGATGTGTTGTGGGTGTATGGATTGTTCCTGCAAGCTTTACCTTTTTAGTATAGCCGCTGTTTCAAGTGACCATGTCAACATTGCATACCTGCCAACTACTCCGGTTTTCCCGTAATTAGTACGGTTTTCATCAACCTATTCTGGGTTACGGTTGCAGTGATAAAAAATACGGTTTTTCATTAATTAAAAATTTTTTTCACATGGGACAGTTATTTCGGAAAATGTTTCCCGACTCGAAAATCGCCCAAAAATATGGATGTGGTCGAACCAAAACATCAAACATTATTCAGTGTCTTGGAACAGAATCCTCAAAAAGTATCGCCGATGTCATGAAGACGGAACCATTTAGCACGTCGACTGACGGCAGCACCGATTATGACGATGTAAAACTGTACCCCATTTGTGTTCGATATTTCGATGACGACATTGGAAAAGTATTGTCAGTACTTCTGTCTTTGAGGGAATGCAATACGGCTTCCACAGGCGAAAACATTTACAAAATACTCGCGGAAGAAATAGACTCAAACGAAATTCCTTGGCAGAATTTGGTTTGCTTTGCTGCCGATAATGCTGCAGTGATGATGGGATCTAAAAAGGGTGTTGCAGCTTTCATTACGGAAATGTCTCCTTCGGTTTACATCGCCGGTAAGTACAGTTCGTAGCATAAAAAAACTCACAAAACATACAATTTTAAGTAAATCTTTTATTACATAAACAATAAATCAAATCAAAAATAATTTCTGTGTACAGTATATCTTTTTATTTGTGATAACGATAACATGTTCAAAACAAGTAACATATAACTATATAACTATTACTCTTTATTAATTTGAAAAATGTCGTCATGAAGTTTTATATTTATATTTATTTATATTTCTTTCATAAACCAAAATTTCGACCTGAAGTTTCTTGTTACAATAATGTCTGCAATATCAATAATGACATGTCTTATTTATATTGTGTAATTTGAACCAAATACTCTCAAAAATCTTATTCTTTCAAGTTGTTGAAAGTTTCAACATATAAAGTTAATGTCAAAAGATTTTGAATACATTTACAATCATAACTTTGTTTACCAAAACACATTTGCATGGTGAACTGCATATTTTCACTGAATTTCTTTTAAAGATGTCAAGGTATGATATTGTGGTTATCAAAGAAATAATCACATAATATTGAAAAAGCATAAGGCATTGATTGAATGGTATAAATATTTAATTTATCATGAGAGGAAAACAAATTTAACTATTAAAGTTAGCTTACAGAATAAACATGTCAATCAACCCATATGATTTTTGCTGTAATATTTTTGTTTTGAAAAGTCACTGTGACTGATAGAAAAGTGATGGTTTTAGCAACATTTTAACCTGTCTGAATGCTAATAATCATTTTGCGTCGGGGGGCGAAGAACCCCCCCACCAGGACTTTGTCCTGGACCTACCGGGGCCTGTGGCCCCTGGACCCTGGCTACTAGGTTTTTCTGATTTCAAAAGTTGGCAGGTATGACATTGTTTAGTTTCGGACGTGTTTCGGGGCTGAATGAGCACTACCAGACACGTTATTTTCCCAAACAAATGTTCCCAATGTTCACAATGACAGCTTTTCAGTCAATTTCCGTGATATTCTGCTTTTAACAGTGGATTCCGTTTAATTGGCCAATTATGTGACTACGTCCACGGTTATGTGAACACGCAAATCATTATGGCGTCACATTAGTGCCAAAAATCCGAGCGCATAAAAACTGTTATCGCGCGCTGATTCTCCACTTCGTGCGCGCGCGAGACACCCTTTTGCGCGCGCGTGGTGCCTTTTTTGCGCGCGCGCGGTGCCTTTCTGCGCGCGCGCCGTCTCGGTCTGTGCGCGCTCTGTGTACTCCTGGCATCTCTCCTCCCGCTGTCATGTTTCTTTTTGGCACTTTGGGGGCGGGTATGCTTAGACGGCCCCTTCTTTGTGATTGGTCAGGCGGAAAATGCTGAAAAATGCTCAGAGCCAATCAGAAGTATAGCAGGGCGGGTCATCGTCAATATGTATCAAGATTTACGGAGGAAGAAGTGGATAAAAAAATGTCGCGCGCTGATGAAGGTTATTTCATACCACATAAACACAATGCAGGGTAATACAAAATGTGACCCAAATAAATAATAAGACAACAAACACCATAATCACATCTTTCAGCCAGAACTGGTCCACCAGCAATAACATCCAACCATAACATTATTTTATATTTTCACTTCTTCTTGAACATTTGTTTTCTAATTTATGGAATTTCTTTTGATTCAGCCATAAAATTAATGAAATCTTTGAATTTTGTTTTTAAAATGTTAAAAATAGCCTTTTAATAATGTATTCTGAAACAGTTTAAAATAATCAGAGAACTGGCTAACACTGACCCTACACAACTATGTTGTACAGTTAAGTAATTTTTTTTTAAAGCGAAAGAGGTAATTTCAACAGGTACAGCATCCTATGTCATATCTACATGTAATAAGATTTGTAACAAGGCAAACCGTTTGTAAATTGGTCAAAAATCGAGCAAGTTATGGTAATTTAATTAGTACATGTACCATTGACATCAATGTAATGATTGAGGCTAGATGTCCGAGGTAAGATGGCTACAACGTTGCTACGCTGGAGAATGATTGGTCATATGAAAAATGCTCAGAGCCAATCAGAAAGGAGGGGCCGTCTAAGCATACCCGCCCCCAAAGTGCCAAAAAGAAACATGACAGCGTTAGGAGAGATGCCAGGAGTACACAGAGCGCGCACAGACCGAGACGGCGCGCGCGCAGAAAGGCACCGCGCGCGCGCAAAAAGGCACCACGCGCGCGCAAAAGGGTGTCTCGCGCGCGCACGAAGTGGAGAATCAGCGCGCGATAACAGTTTTTATGCGCTCGGATTTTTGGCACTAATGTGACGCCATAAATCATATTCTTTACTTTTTTAATTAAGTTTAGTGATTATTGATTTTGCATACTAGCACTGTGTCAAATAAAAAGTAGCAACCATGGTGACATCCCAAACTTCTAGTACACATGCTCTTTTTTTCCCACTCATTCGCTCCTCATCTGTTTCACCGTTACAAGCTCTGGAATTTGCACGCATGTCGCGCGGCCCATTAAGTGTTTTCCAATTATCGTGAGAAGCCATAATCGAAATCACAATTCGATTAATTGTCCAGCCCTAATTAACACCGTCATCCGTTATGTCATTTTAAATGGACTCCACATATGTCCAGAGGTGGGTAGAGTAGCCAGAAATTGTACTCAAGTAAGAGTACTGTTACTTTAGAGATGTATTACTCAAGTAAAAGTAAGGAGTAGTCACCCAAATGTTTACTTGAGTAAAAGTAAAAAGTATGTTGTGAAAAAACTACTCAAGTACTGAGTAACTGATGAGTAACATACACACACATATCATATATATATATATATATATATATATATATATATATATATATATATATACACACATTTATATATATATATACACACATTTATATATATATATATATATATATATATATATATATATATATATATATATATATATATATATATATATACACACACACACACACACACACACACATATATATATATATACAGTATATAATTTATATGTATTTATTTTGCCGTTTTTGTTTACATGTTAAAGGTGTTTTAATGAATATACATGCATGTTTAACATATAGATTCCTTTCTTTCATGAAGACAAGAATATAAGTTGGTGTATTACCTGATTCTGATGACTTGTGTTGATTGTAATCAGACAGTAGTGATGATAGCGTCCACGTTTTCAAATGGAGGAGAAAAAAAGTTCCTCCTTTCTGTCTAATACCACATGAAAGTGGTTGGTTTTTGGCATCTTCTTTGTCCAGCTTCCATATTCGTTTTTATACACTTTACAAGAAATACATTGGCGGCAAACTCCGTAGCTTGCTAGCTTGTTTGCGCTGGCTTTTGTAGACTCTTGTTTTGAAAGCGCAGGCGCGATGGAGCGGCACTTTTATTGTGAAGACAGGAACTGTGCAGTCAGTCTTTAGGCTTTTGACGGGATGTACGGTTGAAATAAAAAAGGGTCTTTTTTCCTTCACACTTTTGATTGATTGATTGAAACTTTTATTAGTAGATTGCTCAGTACAGTATATATTCCGTACAATTGACCACTAAATGGTAACACCCCAATAAGTTTTTCAACTTGTTTAAGTCAGGTCATGTGACCGCCTGGCTCTGTTTGATTGGTCCAACGTCACCAGTGACTGCATCTGATTGGTGGAACGGAGTGAACGTCACCAGTGACTGTATTTGTTGAAACGCAGGCACTATGACAGACCAAAACAAACAAAGCGTGCATTAACAGATCGATAAAAATTAGTAGCGAGTAGCGAGCTGAATGTAGATAAAAGTAGCGGAGTAAAAGTAGCGTTTCTTCTCTATAAACATACTCAAGTAAAAGTAAAAGTATGTTGCATTAAAACTACTCTTAGAAGTAAAATTTATCCCAAAAGTTACTCAAGTAGATGTAACGGAGTAAATGTAGCGCGTTACTACCCACCTCTGCATATGACAATCGTCCTGTACGTTATTTCGTGACACCCGGCGACCTGAGACGTAGCTGAGGAGGCGGGGCTTATCCGTTTGGTTGTGATGTCATGAGGGAAAGCTGTGTGTCTCCCCCAGGATCGAGGCAACAACACCAGCAGTATACTTTTGTGCGACATCGTGCTCGCCCTCACCGACTCCTGCGTTTTCTGGTGGATATCCTTTCACATGTTACCAGCAGGGGGCGCCACAGTGTTTTTAAATGGCTTCCCTTGTCTTCCTCTGTTTGATTCGTCTTCCTTTTTTTCCCTCTTCCAAACTTGTCCTCCACTTTTCTGTCAATGTCTTGACTCGTCTTCCTTCTTGTAGACTGAAGGTGACGTCCTTCTTCTGGCCGCTGTGCCCCTGGCTCTGCTCGACTCTTTCTTCTGCTGGTGGATATCCCCTCCTTCTGTGTCTTTGATGCCACTTGAGCTCATGTGACCTTTTTTAGGAAGTGTGTCAAAGCAGCAGGTGGTGTTTCACTGACTCCACACTAACACAACATGCAGGTGGACTTGTTGACTTCCTTGACTCTGTGTGTGTGTGCGCTCACATCTTTGTGAGTCTGGCTCAGACCATGAAGCTGCTCCGGCTCAGGAGGAACGTGGTCAAGCTCTCGCTCTACAGACACTTCACCAACACACTCATCTTCGCTGTCATCGGTACGTCCTGTCTCATTCTATGCAATGTTTTTGACAGAGCTACTTACTTTAAAGCTCAAATGTGTTTTTCCAGCGTCCGTTATCTTCATCGCTTGGACCACCAAAACCTTCAAGATGTCCAAATGTCAGTCTGTAAGTCTCTTTCATATTAAAGGCACAAAGAGTATACCGTATTTTCCGCACCATAAGCCGCCCTGGGTTATAAGCCGCGCCTTCAATGAACGGCATATTTCAAAACTTTGTCCACCTATAAGCCGCCCCGTGTTATAAGCCGCATCTAACTACGCTAAAGGAATGTCAAAAAAACAGTCAGATAGGTCAGTCAAACTTTAATAATATATTAAAAACCAGCGTGATGTGGGCGCGCATGGAGTCGTATATCAACATGGACGGAGCTGCGTGAAAAAAGCCACCCGGCCTCTTCGCGTAAACTTACCTTAACCACTCGCTCATCTTTTTCTTTTTCTTCTTCATCCATCCATCCCTTCGAGTTAGCTTTTATGATGACGCCGGCTGGAAAGGTCTCTTTTGGCAAGGTCTTCCTTTTGAATATCACCATGGGTGGAAGTTTCTGGCCATTAGCATGGCAAGCTAGAACCACAGTGAAGGATGACTTCTCATTCCCTGTGGTGCGAATATTCACCGTACGTGCTCCCGTTGTATCCACAGTGCGGTTCACAGGAATATCAAAAGTCAGTGGAACCTCGTCCATGTTGATAATGTTCTCTGGCCGGATCTTTTTTTCAGCTATCTTGTTTTTACAATATGCACGGAAAGTAGCCAGCTTTTCTTGAAAGTCTTTAGGCAGTTGCTGTGAAATAGTAGTCCGTGTGCGGATGGAGAGATTGCGTCTTTTCATGAACCGGAAACCTGTCGCTTAGTAGGAGCCATTTTGTGGTCTTTACAGATGTAAACACACAAAGGAAATGAAACGTAATATCCGCGTGCTTCTTCTTCTTCTTCTACGCGGGCGGGTGGTTGCTTACAGTAGAAGAAGAAGCGCTTCCTGTTCTATGGGGGCGGGTGCTTACCTTGGCGGTTGCTTGCGTAGAAGAAGAAGCACTTCCTCTTCTACGGGGAAAAAAGATGGCGGCTGTTTACCGTAGTTGCGAGACCGAAACTTTATGAAAATGAATCTTAATATTAATCCATATATAAAGCGCACCGGGTTATAAGCCGCACTGTCAGCTTTTGAGTAAATTTGTGGTTTTTAGGTGCGGCTAATAGTGCGGAAAATACGGTACCTTATATTAGGGATGTCCCGATCCGATATTTGGATCGGATCGGCTGCCGATATTTGCCAAAAATTGCGTATCGACAAGGCATGGGAAAATGCCGATCCAGATCCAGTTTTAAAAAAAACTCCGGTCCGTGTTTTCCAACGCACCTATTTAAATAATACATTCCACTTTTCTGCTGCTCCGTAATTTCCGTTCCGCATTTTCCAGCACACCTTCAACACATCCACAATTCTCACGCAGTTGCTTTTAGCTGCTGGCATTACACGACAGGCTCTTCTCACTCTTTCCTGTGTCTCCCTCTCACAGACAGCGAGCGCACCTTCTTACACACGTCACATACTGTCACGTCATACGTCACATACGTATACGTCCTCTCCCAGCAGAGAGCGAGGTAGCGGCATGGCTAACGTTAGCTGTGATGCTAGCGCAGCCGCTAAGGTGCGCGCCTGCTCAAGCGTCCTCTGCGCACGGCAAATCTATGCCACGCACAAAATCAAATAAAAAAATAAGCGCATAACAATTTTCGACACACGGACACGACAGAGACAACAGTTTTCGTCATCATTGTTGAAATATTGTGACGTCTGTCGAGACGCTTATCTCCATTCGGTGCCACACGTCCACACCATCAAAATGCCGAGGCAGGCAAAAATGTCCACATCAACACCGTATGAAAAAATTAGTGATTTTTTTAGTTGTGATTTCCTTCTCTGCATGAAAGTTTAAAAGCAGCATATATTAATGCAGTATGAAGAAGAATGTTTTAATGTAGACATGCAAGCCTTGAAAGAACATTTTGAAAATCAAGACTACATTTCCTGCAAATGGGTGCATTTCTACCCTATATTTTAACTTTAGATTTATTCTCATATCAAACTCTTTTGGCTGTCTTTTTGACACTTACATCCGGCGCCCCCCTCCACACCCTGGATTATAAATAATGTAAATAATTCAATGTGATTATCTTGTGTGATGACTGTATTATGATGATAGTATATATCTGATAGTATATATCTGTATCATGAATCAATTTAAGTGGACCCCGACTTAAACAAGTTGAAAAACTTATTGGGGTGTTACCATTTAGTGGTCAATTGTACGGAATATGTACTTCACTGTGCAACCTACTAATAAAAGTCTCAATCAATGAATCAAAACACATAGAATCATCATACTGCTGTGATTATATGCATCAAGTGTTCATTCAAGGCTAAGGCAAAATATCGAGATATATATTGTGTATCGTGACATGGCCTTAAAATATCGCAATATTAAAAAAAGGCCATATCGCCCAGCCCTAGTTTCAATGATGCCATTTCTGTTTGTCATGTATAATTTTGTCTATTTTGTGTTTATCCTTGAATAAACAGGTCAGTTTCTTGTTACCAACCATTGTGTATTATTCAAACTCCCCTAATTCAGCTGGCTAGTTGTTATCAAGAGTACTAAAACCCTTTTCAACATGATTCTGACAACTAAGTAGGCTAAATAACTTTAAACTTTAATACATGCTCGGATAGGCCAGTATCGGTCAGTATCGGTATCGGTCAGTATCGGTATCGGATCGGAAATGCAAAAACAATATCGGTATCGGATCGGAAGTGCAAAAACCTGGATCGGGACATCCCTACCTTATATGTTCCACTACACCAGGGATGTCCAAACTTCAAATCAGGATTGGGCTATTTTGATATTTTTCATTCTCAAAATCAATACAATATAATTTTTGGTCCTGGGGACCCAGGAGGGTCTCTGTCATGAAAATGTTAAAAATAAGTCTCATATACAGTGTATATATATATATTTAAAAAAAATCAGTGCTTAAATCTCAAGATTAACGTTAGATCTATCTGTTGATATAACGTTTTAATTTTTTTGTTTATGGTTATTGCCATTTTTGTTAAAGGGGAACATTATCACAATTTCAGAATGGTTAAAACCATTAAAAATCAGTTCCCAGTGGCTTATTATATTTTTCGAAGTTTTTTTCAAAATTTTACCCATCACGCAATATCCCTAAAAAAAGCTTCAAAGTGCCTGATTTTAACCACCCGTCCATTTTCCTGTGACGTCACATATTGATGCCAACACAAACAAACATGGCGGAAAGAACAGCAAGCTATAGCGACATTAGCTCGGATTCAGACTCGGATTTCAGCGGCTTAAGCGATTCAACAGACTACGAATGTATTGAAACAGATGGTTGTAGTGTGGAGGCAGGTAGCAAAAACGAAATTGAAGAAGAAACTGAAGCTATTGAGCCATATCGGTTTGAACCGTATGCAAGCGAAACCGACGAAAACGACACGACAGCCAGCGACACGGGAGAAAGCAAGGACGAATTCGGCGATCGCCTTCTAACCAACGATTGGTATGTGTTTGTTTGGCATTAAAGGAAACTTAACAACTATGAACTAGGTTTACAGCATATGAAATACATTTGGCAACAACATGCACTTTGAGAGTGCAGACAGCCCAATTTTCATCAATTAATATATTCTGTAGACATACCCTCATGTCAGCAGGCCAGGGAAGCTAGGGTCAATATTCTTCTCTTGATCATCTTCGGTTGCATAAGGGACGATGTGAGCCAAGACATCCAGGGGGTTTAGCTCGCTCGTCTGCGGGAACAAACTGCCGCCATTGCTTGCCGTGCTACCGAGGTCCTTTGTCCCTGAATTGCTCACACACTCCGGCAGATTCAAGGGGGGTCTGGCGGCAGATTTCTTTGACTTTATGGTTGGAAATGCATCTGCTTTGAGTGTCGCAGGATATCCACACATTCTTGCCATCTCTGTCGTAGCATAGCTTTCGTCGGTAAAGTGTGCGGAACAAAGGTCCAATTTCTTGCCACTTTGGCATCTTTGGGCCACTGGTGCAACTTGAATCCGTCCCTGTTGGTGTTGTTACACCCTCCGACAACACACCGACGAGGCATGATGTCTCCAAAGTACGGAAAACAGTCGAAAAAACGGAAAATAACAGAGCTGATTTGACTCGGTGTTTGAGAAAATGGCGGATTGCTTCCCGATGTGACGTCATCGCTCCGAGAGCGAATATTAGAAAGGCGTTTAATTCGCCAAAATTCACCCATTTAGAGTTCGGAAATCGGTTAAAAAAATATATGGTCTTTTTTCTGCAACATCAAGGTATATATTGACGCTTACATAGGTCTGGTGATAATGTTCCCCTTTAAAGAAAACCCTGTTTTTTTGGCAAAAAAAAGAATCTAAGTGGAATATTAAATGTGAAGTAATTGGAGTCTTAAATAGGTCAATAATTTATGACATTATTTTGTATTCATTATTATTTGTTGAGCAAACACAGTATTTTTTTTAAATCCCACTAAAATTCTCAGGGACCCAAAAGGGCCCCACTCACAAAAGTGTTAAACGTAAGTCCTATATTATTTTTTATTATTTTACTTTCAACACTTAAACATCAATATTAACTTAGATCTATCCGTCAATTATATTGGTAAATGGGTTATACTTATATAGCGCTTTTCTACCTTCAAGGTACTCAAAGTGCTTTAACACTATTTCCACATTCACACACACACATATTCATACACACATTCACACACTAATGGCGGGAGCTCCCATGCAAGGCCCTAACCACAACCCATCAGGAGCAAGGGTGAAGTGTCTTGCTCAAGGACACAACGGACGTGACTAGGAGGGTGGAAGCAGGGCATCGAAACCAAAACCCTCAGTTTGCTAGCAGGGCCGCTCTACCAACCGAGCCATGCCGTCCCTATTATAAGTTTTTATTGCTTTTTTGTGTTTGTTTTGTTTAATGCTCTTTGTGAAACGGCGATGAGGTGGCGACTTGTCCAGGGTGTACACCGCCTTCCGCCCGATTGTAGCTGAGATAGGCTCCAGCGCCCCACGCGACCCCAAAGGGAATAAGCGGTAGAAAATGGATGGATGGATGGGCTCTTTGTGAAAACTTTATAGTTTTTTTATGGAAAACACAATGCAATATGTTTCCCAAAAAATATTTAAAAGTGGAAGGGCTCCAATTACTTCACTTTTTTGGAATTTTGCCTATTGTTCACAATCATTATGAAAGACATGATGACGGATGGATTTTTTTTAATGCATTCTAAATTGTAAATAAAAGTCCCCTTACAGCATAGCCAATGGGCGCTCCACTATTACGCCCATGAAATCCGATAAATAACCATTCAAAAAGTGCCAACAATACTCCATTTACATTTCGTGACTTGAATATTAACCAAGTATTAGTGATATTGTTATTATAAGCGCTAACGCACACAAACTATTTATAGCTGCGCCGTGATCACTTTTGTGTGTGCATATGTTAACATCATGGAGTGGTCTTCCCTGCTCCTTATAAGTTTATTGTAGATCATAAATCATGCCTCTTACCTGAAAAGTACAGGTAAAAGCCAGTAAATTAGAATATTTTGAAAAACTTGATTTATTTCAGTAATTGCATTCAAAAGGTGTAACTTGTGCATTATATTTATTCATTGCACACAGACTGATGCATTCAAATGTTTATTTCATTTAATTTTGATGATTTGAAGTGGCAACAAATGAAAATCCAAAATTCCGTGTCACAAAATTAGAATATTGTGTAAGGGTTAAATTTTGAAGACACCTGGTGCCACAAACTAATCAGCTGATTAACTCAAAACACCTGCAAAGGGCTTTAAATGGTCTCTCAGTCCAGTTCTGAAGCCTACACAAACATGGGGAAGACTTCAGATTTGACAGCTGTCCAAAAGGCAACCATCGACACATTGCACAAGGAGGGAAAGACACAAAAGGTTATTGCTGAAGAGGCTGGCTGTTCTCAGAGCTCTGTGTCCAAACACATTAATGGAGAGGCAAAGGGAAGGAAAAACTGTGGTCAGAAAAAGTGTACAAGCGATAGGGATCACCGCGCCCTGGTCAAGATTGTGAAAAAAAACCCATTCAAAAATGTGGGGGAGATTCAGAAGGAGTGGACAGCTGCTGGAGTCAGTGCTTCAAGATCCACCACCAAGAGACGCTTGAAAGACATGGGTTTCAACTGCCGCATACCTCGTGTCAAGCCACTGTTGACCAAGAAACAGCGCGAAAAGCGTCTCACCTGGGCTAAGGAAAAAAAAAGCTGGACTGCTGCTGAGTGGTCCAAAGTCATGTTTTCTGACGAAAGCAAATTTTGCATTTCCTTTGGAAATCGAGGTCCCAGAGTCTGGAGGAAGACAGGAGAGGCACAGGATCCACATTGCCTGAAGTCTAGTGTAAAGTTTCCACCATCAGTGATGGTTTGGGGTGCCATGTCATCTGCTGGTGTCGGTCCACTCTGTTTCCTGAGATCCAGGGTCAACGCAGCCGTCTACCAGCAAGTTTTAGAGCACTTCATGCTTCCTGCTGCTGACCTGCTCTATGGAGATGGAGATTTCAAGTTCCAACAGGACTTGGCGCCTGCACACAGCGCAAAATCTACCCGTGCCTGGTTTACGGACCATGGTATTTCTGTTCTAAATTGGCCCGCCAACTCCCCTGACCTTAGCCCCATAGAAAATCTGTGGGGTATTGTGAAAAGGAAGATGCAGAATGCCAGACCCAAAAACGCAGAAGAGTTGAAGGCCACTATCAGAGCAACCTGGGCTCTCATAACACCTGAGCAGTGCCAGAAACTCATCGACTCCATGCCACGCCGCATTAACGCAGTAATTGAGGCAAAAGGAGCTCCAACCAAGTATTGAGTATTGTACATGCTCATATTTTTCATTTTCATACTTTTCAGTTGGCCAACATTTCTAAAAATCCCTTTTTTGTATTAGCCTTAAGTAATATTCTAATTTTGTGACACACGGAATTTTGGATTTTCATTTGTTGCCACTTCAAATCATCAAAATTAAATGAAATAAACATTTGAATGCATCAGTCTGTGTGCAATGAATAAATATAATGTACAAGTTACACCTTTTGAATGCAATTACTGAAATAAATCAAGTTTTTCAAAATATTCTAATTTACTGGCTTTTACCTGTAGATGACTGAGGATATAATCCAACAAGTTGGGACACTTTGACTACCTTTTGAGGCCTGGAACTGGCGAGAATGACATGTTTCTTTGCAAGGTTTATGAGACATTTTTCATCAAAATGGGAATATATGAACATCCTAGCAGTCAACATTCTAATGACAGCAGACATTATACAGTAAGTGGTGTTTTATTATGTTTGTTGGCTCTCATCAAGTGTACAGTAAGCAGAAATCAGTGATGAAGAAAAAAAAGTGATGCGTATGCTTAAAATGATCAAAATACGTAAATATTAATGTTATTATAAATGTGCCCGTGACTACATTACATATATACATACTTACATCATACTTGCCAACCCTCCCGAATTTTCCGGGAGACTCCCGAAATTCAGCGCCTGTCCCGAAAAGCTCCCGGGACAAATATTCTCCCGAAAATCTCCCGATTTTCAGCCGGAGCTGGAAGCCACGCCCCCTCCAGCTCCAACCTGGACCTGAGTGAGGACAGCCTTTTTTCATGACGGGAGGACAACAGGGTGACAAGAACTAAATCATCCAGACTAGAGATAAATTGTATTAATTAAATATATTTATTAATTAAAAAAAAAAAAAAAACTAAATACATTTTTACTATATTTTGCTAAAAACATCAAAATTAATTGTATTTTTATTTGTATTTTTTCGTGACTCCTTATTACATCCAGCCATAGAATTATACATTAAAATAAACATATTTCAAATAATTGATTTTAAATTATCATAATAATTCATTTAAAATGACCATATTTAATTATTAAAATAATTGCTTGTTTATTACATTTTGAAACTCTCAGAAGCCAAGTTATGTTATATTCCTTAATATTTATTTATGCAAGTTTGAAGTATTAATTATCTAAACACAGCTTTGTTTGCATATTTTCAGGATGTAGATATCTATATATATATATGTGTGTGTATGAAATACTTGACTTGGTGAATTCTAGCTGTCAATATACTCCGCCCCACCCCCCACCACGCCCCCACCCCCCACCTCCCGAAATCGGAGGTCTCAAGGTTGGCAAGTATGACTTACATCATGTATTAAATAAAGGTGTTTGGCTCTATAGGCTGAATTGAACAGCTCCCATAAGCCCCATTGTAAGCAAACTTTTGATCGAATTTATTTAATATTTAGAATGCATTAAAAAAAAATCCATCCATCGTCCATCATGTCTTTCAAAATGTGCAGTTCCCCTTTAAAAGGTCAGTAATTTATAACAACATTGATTTTGATTATTATTTTTTGGCAAATGGCAGTTTTAAAGACAAACAGCCTGCATGGCAGCTTTGTGTTATTAGTCAACATTGCGACTTTTTGTTATTACATTTCACCTGTATGCTCTTTATTAATTTTTTTTTAAAATAGGATTTTTAGAATGTGCTGCGGGCCGCACATTGGACACCTCTGCTCTACACAAAGTTTGTTGTTTAAATGTGTGTTGTGTGTGTGTAGGACTGGCGCGAACTTTGGATTGATGATGCTTTCTGGCGCTTTCTGTTCTCCGCCATCCTATTGGTCATCATGTTCCTATGGCGACCATCAGCTAATAATCAGAGGTAGGCCAGTGTGGCGATGCCATTGCAAAAATAATTTTCATTCAAGTTTATAAGATCAAATGTGTGTGTGTCTGTCCCAGGTACGCTTTCAGCCCTCTGGTGGATGACGTGAGTGATGAAGAGAACGAGGAGGAGGCGGAGCCTATGTTGACTGAAGCTTTTGGTCAGCCATTACTGTTTCTTTCCTCGTTAACTCTGAACAAACTTCCTGTCCTTCATGTTTTGGATGCGTTTGTTTTTGTGTGTCTGCAGAGGGCATGAAGATGCGGGGCATGAAAAACGACACCAACGGCGCAGCCAAAGCCAACAAAGTGGTAAAAAAATTTTTGGTGGATTACACCGCGGGTCAAAATATTACAAAGACATGTTAAAGGACTGAGGTGGCCACTTTTTTAGAGTCTACGCCGCCTTCCGCCCGAATGCAGCTGGGATAGGCTCCAGCACCCCCCGTGACCCCGAAAGGGACAAGCGGTAGAAAATGGATGGATGTTAAAGGACTAGCTATCCGACAGCGACAATAAAAAGTTTGCGTTATTTTCGTTAGCTGGTTGGATGGTGTCCCTAAGGAAGTGACCAGTGCGTCTTCTCTGCAGGATGAGGACCTTAAATGGGTGGAGGACAACATCCCAACATCCATGGCGGACGTGTAAGTGGCCACGTGATGCGGCGGCGTGTGTTGTCGTAACCGTCATGCTATGTCTTCCTCTCCACAGCGCCCTGCCCCCCTTGTTGGACTCTGACGAGGTGAGTCACGTGACTCGCCTGCGAGAAAGAACAATCTTTGTCAGCATTTATTTGCAGATGAACACGCACACATAGCTCAAAGATCCATATGTTGTGTTTACACTATTCTACTGTTACACAGCTCTTTATGTAGTGCTTTATAAATGAAACGTGTAGATAGCGGCAGAAAAAAACACATTTTCTGTTCTTAGGTTTAACTATCTAGGGCACTAATGGAAATATAATACCTGCATTAGGTGTAAAAAATTTTTTTCAAGGTTAAAAATGATTTTCAAGGTAAAAAATGATTTTCAAGGTAAAAAATGATTTTCAAGGTAAAAAAAAATTTTCAAGGTAAAAAAAAATGTTCAAAGTAAAATTTTTCTTCAAAGTTAAAAATGATTTTCAAGGTAAAAAATTATTTTCAAGGTAAAAAATGATTTTCAAGGTTCAAAATGATTTTCAAGGTAAAAAATGATTTTCAAGGTAAAAAATGATTTTCAAAGTAAAAAATTTTTTTCAAGGTACACTTTTTTTCAAGGTAAAAAATGATTTTCAAGGTAAAAAATGATTTTCAAGGTAAAAAAAACTTTTCAAGGTAAATTTTTTTTTCAAGGTAAAAAATGATTTTCAAAGTAAACAAAATTTTTCAAGGTAAACTTTTTTTTTTCAAGGTAAAAAATGATTTTCAAGGTAAAAAAATGATTTTCAAGGTAAAAAAAACTTTTCAAGGTAAATTTTTTTTTCAAGGTTAAAAATGATTTTCAAGGTAAAAAATGATTTTCTAAGTAAAAAAAATTTTTAAGGTAAAAAAATGTTTTTCAATCAATCAATCAATCAATCAATCTTTAATTATATAGCCCTAAATCACAAGTGTCTCAAAGGTCTCAAGGTAAAAAAAAATGTTCAAGGTTAAAAATGATTTTCAAGGTAAAAAATTATTTTCAAGGTAAAAAAAATGATTTTCAAGGTAAAAAATAATTTTTAAGGTAAAAAAAAAATTTCAAGGTAAAAAATGATTTTCAAGGTAAAAAATGATTTTCAAGGTAAAAAAATGTTTTCAAGGTAAAAAAAAATTTTCAAGGTAAAATTTTTCTTCAATGTAAAAAATGATTTTCAAAGTTAAAAATGATTTTCAAGGTAAAAAATGATTTTCAGGGTAAAAAATGATTTTCAAGGTTCAAAATGATTTTCAAGGTAAAAAATGATTTTCAAAGTAAAAAAAAATTTTCAAGGTAAATTTTTTTTTTCAAGGTAAAAAATGATTTTCAAGGTAAAAAATGATTTTCAAGGTAAAAAAAACTTCAAGGTAAAAATTTTTTTTCAAGGTTAAAAATGATTTTCAAGGTAAAAAATGATTTTCTAAGTAAAAAAAATTTTTAAGGTAAAAAAATTTTTTAAGGTAAAAAAAATGTTTCAAGGTAAAAAAAAATGTTCAAGGTTAAAAATTTTTTTTCAAGGTTAAAAATTATTTCCAAGGTAAAAAATGATTTTCAAGGTAAAAATTTTTTTTCAAGGTAAAAAATGATTTTCAAGGTAAAAAATGATTTTCAAGGTAAAAAGTGATTTTCAAGGTAAAAAAAAATTTTCAAGGTAAAATTTTTTTTTCAATGTAAAAAAATGATTTTCAAGTAAAAAATGATTTTCAAGGTAAAAAAAAATTTTCAACGTAAATTTTTTTTTTCAAGGTTAAAAATGATTTTCAAGGTAAAAAATGATTTTCAAGGTAAAAAAAATGTATTTTCAAGATAAAAAAAAAATTTTAAGATAAAATTTTTTTTTCAAGGTAAAAATTTTTTTTCAAGGTTAAAAATGATTTTCAAGGTAAAAAATGATTTTCAAGGTAAAAAATGATTTTCAAGGTAAAAAAAATATTTCAAGGTAAAAAAAAAATTCTGTAGACAGTGCTTTTTTACCTGTCATTCAAGTGTAAAAATATGTTAACTACTGTGTAGTAAAGCTATGGTGAAATAAGCCACATGTAATGGAGGAGAAACAGGTGGGCAAATTACCACATTTTCCAGACTAAAGAACACACCGGGATATAAGCCACACCCACCAAACTTTAGAAGAAAAAAAATATTTTTCCATATTCGCCGTACCAAACTGATTATAAGCCGCATATATATACCAATATAGAAGATTTTGTAAATGTTTATTTACATACCTTCATTGTTTCCAAACAGTGCCTGTAACACGGCAGTAAAACGGTTGATCAAGCAAAACAGAAGTCATCGCCAAGGCTAGCTCTTCAATCAGCTAAACCAGGGTTTCTTAACCTTTTTGACCTCGGTGCACAACTTCTCTACTACAGATATCATCAATTAATTATTCATCTTACTCTTGATTTCTAACCTACTTACATTGTGCAACATTGTCAACTGTGTTAATCACAAATATTATTATTTACTAAACACGTAAACTGGGTCAGACTGATTTAGAAAAATAAATACTAACCAAATATACTGTGTAAGAAGAGACTCATTACAACTGACGAAAAAGTGCAAATGAAAGTATTGATATAGTCTTTGTTTGATAGTGTCATTACTGCCACAAGTGGTGAACAATTGTATTACAATTGAGTAACGCTGCAGCCAATATGGACCGCAGCTGAGAAACGGATATTCTTCCCTATGGTTAAGAAACACTCAGCTAAACAGACTCAATAACTTCACGGTGACGTTTTGGTGAGTTTACTGAGGGATTTGTGAAACAATACAAAAAGAATGCCATTGTAAGTTAATACTAACAAATACACTGGTAAACGGGTTAGCATATTCACTCATGCTAACGATGCTAGATGTCATTACATTAAGGTAGCTTGTCTAAATATGCATGAAAACTCTCCTACAGACATCACACAGTTTTAGTTATATTGTAAAACTTACAAACGTTGCTTAAAGGGATGAATTAAGAAGCCATACGAGTAGTAACGCTATGGATCTAGGGCACTAATGGAAATATAATACCTGCATTAGGTGTAAAAAAATTTTTTCAAGATTAAAAATGATTTTCAAGGTTAAAAATGATTTTCAAGGTAAAAAATGATTTTCAAGGTAAAAAAAATTTTTCAAGGTAAAAAAAAATTTTCAAGGTAAAATTTTTCTTCAATGTAAAAAATGATTTTCAAAGTTAAAAATGATTTTCAAGGTAAAAAATGATTTTCAAGGTTCAAAATGATTTTCAAGGTAAAAAATGATTTTCAAGATAAAAAATGATTTTCAAAGTAAAAAAAATTTTTCAAGGTAAAATTTTTTTTTCAAGGTAAAAAATGATTTTCAAGGTAAAAAATTATATTCAAGGTAAAAAAACTTTTCAAGGTAAATTTTTTTTTTCCAAGGTTAAAAATGATTTTCAAGGTAAAAAATGATTTTCAAGGTAAAAAAAAATTTTCAAGGTAAAATTTTTCTTCAATGTAAAAAATGATTTTCAAAGTTAAAAATGATTTTCAAGGTAAAAAATGATTTTCAAGGTTCAAAATGATTTTCAAGGTAAAAAATGATTTTCAAGATAAAAAATGATTTTCAAAGTAAAAAAAATTTTTCAAGGTAAAATTTTTTTTTCAAGGTAAAAAACAAAAAAAAACAAAAGCACTACCCTTAAATGGTGCAGTGAAAGAACTCGTCCATAAAATTACAAAAAATAAAACACATTCTAAGTGTATTTGCTTGTTGTTGGATAGGTTGATTGGCAACACTAAATGGTCCCTAGTGTGTGAATGTGAGTGTGAATGTTGTCTGTCTATCTGTGTTGGCCCTGTGATGAGGTGGCGACTTGTCCAGGGCGTACCCCGCCTTTCGCTCGAGTGCAGCTGGGATAGGCTCCAGCACCCCCGCGGCCCCAAAATGTAAAAAAAATGGATGGATGGATGTTGTTGTTTCTTTTAAACTATTTTTATTATGGCTGTTATCGGGAAAAAAAATCCACAATTTGCATGTCCTCCCCGTGACTGCGTGGGTTCCCTCCGGGTACTCCGGCTTCCTCCCCCTTCTAAAGACATGTACCTGGGGATAGGTCAGGGGTCGGCAACCTTTACCAGTCAAAGAGCCATTTTGACCAGTTTCACAAATTATAGAAAACAATGGGAGCCGCAGAAATTTTTTGACATTTTTAATGACTTAAAAACACTGCATACAAAGTGTTTTCTTTACTTTGTGCTATGTATAAACCGGGGGTCTCAGATACGCTACCCCCACCTTTATATGGAATTTGACAGCTGGTGCGGAACGCGGGTTTTAATTGGATGGCGCTTGTCAGCGTCTTGCATTCCGTGATGGTATAGCATACAGAACTCACTACAACCAGCGTGCCTGATCAGCCACACGTTGTATGGGGCTTCCGCTTGCTCACGTAGGTGACAGCAAGGCATACTTGCTCAACAACCACACAGGTTACACTGACGGTGACGGTATAAAAAAAACTTCAACACTCTTACTAATAATGCGCCACACTTTGAACCCACACCAAACAAGAATGACAAACACATTTCGAGAGAACATCTGCACCGTAACACAACATAAACACAACAGGACAAATACCCAGAATCCCATGCAGCCCTAACTCTTCCGGGATACATTATACACCCCCGGGTGTAGCAGGGGTGTATAATGTAGCCCGGAAGAGTCAGGGCTGCATGGGATTCTGGGTGTTTGTTCTTGTTTGGTTTTGGTTCAAAGTGTGGCGCATTATTTGTAAGTGTTAAAGTTGTTTTATATGGTCACCGTCAGTGTAACCTGTCTGGCTGTTGACCAAGTATGCCTTGCCTTGCTGTCACGTACGTGTGCAAGCAGAAAATGTATAATGTATAACAAGTGTTAGGCTGGCACGCTGTTAAAATAAATTGTAGAGGGCTCCAAATATTGTACCATCATGGCACGCCCTTATTATAGCTGTAAGGGTGTAAATCGGTGAATATTAATCCCGAGAGTTTAGAGGCACTGAAATCCGAAAGTCTCACGGGAAAATTGGGGGGTTCAGCAAGTAAGCTGCTGAGCCGCATCAGAGTGATCAAAGAGCCACATGCGGCTCCGGAGCCGCGGGTTGCCGACCCCTGGGATAGGTTGATTGGCAACACTAAATTGGCCCTAGTGTGTGAACGTGAGTGTGGATGTTGTCTGTCTATCTGTGATGAGGTGGCGACTTGTCCAGGGTGTACCCCGCCTTCCGCTCGATTGTAGCTGAGATAGGCTCCAGCGACCCCGAAGGGAATAAGAGGTAGAAAATGGATGGATGGATGCTACGTCACATCATACTTGCCAACCCTCCCGAATTTTCCGGGAGACTCCCGAAATTCAGCGCCTCTCCCGAAAACCTCCCGGGACAAATATTCTCCCGAAAATCTCCCGATTTTCAGCCGGAGCTGGAAGCCACGCCCCCTCCAGCTCCATGCGGACCTGAGTGAGGACAGCCTTTTTTCACGACGGGAGGACAACAGGGTGACAAGAACTAAATCATCCAGACTAGAGATACATTGTATTATTATGTTTATCTTACCTTAAAATAAATATATTTATTAATTAAAAAAACAAAAACGAAATACATTTTTACTATATTTTGCTAAAAACATCAACATTAATTGTATTTTTATTTGTATTTTTTCTGACTCCTTATTACATCCAGCCATAGAATTATACATTAAAATAAACATATTTGAAATAATTGATTTTAAATGATCATAATTCATTTAAAATGACCATATTTAATTATTAAAATAATAGCTTGTTTATCAACAACTTTAGCATTTTATTCATTACATTTTGAAGCTCTCAGAAGCCAAGTTATGTTATATTTCTTAAGATTTATTTATGCAAGTTTGAAGTATCAATTATCTAAACACAGTTTTGTTTGCATATTTTCAGGATGTAGATATATATATATATATATATGTATGAAATACTTGACTTGGTGAATTCTAGCTGTCAATATACTCCTCCCCTCTTAACCACGCCCCCAACCACGCCCCGCCCCACCCCTGACCACGCCCCCCACCTCCCGAAATCGGAGGTCTCAAGGTTGGCAAGTATGCGTCACACTAAGTCAACTGTTCTGCTCTGTGGTTATCACACTTTTCTTTGCAATGTCGTATATCCTGTACGTGGAACACTTGTGGAGTTAAATCCTTAAGATGCCCACTCAGCCAAAGACTCACATGATGCTTGTATGACGTTTGAGGGACTCCCATCTTGTCACCAATGCATCATGTATGACAAACTTTGTTTTATTTATAATGGCTGGTGTTGCGTTTTGGACCAGTTGTTCCTCCCAGGGAATTCAAGTCACAATTCGCTCCCAAGCTCTTTACGACACTTAAAGCTGAGTTGAAAAACCACCGGAGACAGAATAGGTATTTTGTTGTATATTTTCAAAGCTTTGCCAATATACATTTTGAGACCAGTCTAACCCTAGAACATTCTATTGCGCCTCCCAAAATGGTCTGTCTTCCCAACGCCAAAAACCCCTCTTTCCTTCCCCCTCCCTAGCCATAATACAAGCACAACGTCTCCCTAGTCATAATACATCCCAAAGAACTCAAGGTTAACACACACAGTTTACTTGCTGACAGAGCATCAAGAGAAGAAATGGAAAACACGAGCTGTTTTCAAATATGACTAAGAAATGAAAGAAGTACAACTTAAATTCGGATATATGTAAATATCTGCCTCCGACACTGGGAATAAAAGTGCTCATTTTTGTCTTGGGCAGGAAACCATCACGACCAAGTTTGAGATGTCCAAGATGGAGTGAGGTGCTCTGGGAAGAGGGGGGATGGACAAGGTATGAAAGAGGGAGCAGGAAACAGTGACGTGTTTTCGACGTTCCAACTTTATGAGCTTTATAAGCTACAATTGGACAAACGCTCACCGTGGCTTTTTCTTCTTTTTTTTTTAATTGTGCACGTGGACACAGTTGTGTACTTGTAACAAGTGTCATTTGTGTACATTGTTGCCATGGCAGCAGCACCCACACTGCTCCCTATAATGCGTGCTTGTGTTTACACGTTCTTTCGGATGTCTTTTGAGTTCTGTTTGGACTGTTGATAGTCTGACTGTGTCTTCTTTATAAAGTTTACGATGCCTTCCTTAAGACTGACTGGTGATTATTGCTTGTCACTTTTTCACTAAATATTTGCAAGGATTTTACTCTCCTAACCAGCAGGGGGCGTCAGCGTGCTCAAGTTGAAGGCATTGATGGTTTATGCAAGAGCCCTAAATTTGCTTATCTATTGCATATCCTGTTTATTTATTTCTAGGTGTATCTGTTTCTATTTATACATATATACATTATCCATCGCATGTGTTTGTATGTATATTCTCTATCCATCTCATCCATCTATTTATTGCAATTTTCTCTATCTCTTTACCACGCTATAAATATACTGTATTTATTCTCTAATCTCATCTATGTTTATCCTATTTTATTATGCAATATTGATATCTATGTGTACAGGTAAACCCTTTTTTTTTAACATTTCGAACAGAGATCATTATTTAGGGTATGTGTGTGTTGAGTAAATAGGTCAGTACATCATGGTGACCACTGTCCTCCGTCCTACGCGACGCCTTTGGCCTGTGTGATCTTGGAGTTTGCGGCGTTCATTTAGCAAAATGTGCACAAGTTAGTGCCTGTGCTTGTGAAATTGCAGAAGAAAAGAAGAAGCGGAGCGAGGACGCCAAAGAAGGTGAGAAAAGAACTTTGGGGTGGTGAACAAGTGTGAAGAAGCACGTCGAGTCCTACTTGCTGCTAATTGCTTGTTTTTGTGAACATTTTCAGAGTCGTTGCTTGCTGGAGACTCCGCACGGACCGCCATCGTCACTTTCACACGCATGGGCGTGATGAAGGCCGCGAGTGTGCCTGCAGGGGGCAGCACCGAGTCGCGGGACATCAGTGAGTGCTCTTAACTGTCATTTCTTCTTGAGTGCCTTTTAAAAGTCTTAAAGTGCACATATTCGTTCGCCGTGACCACGTCGCCCTGTCAGCAGAGCCATTGCAGCGGTGGAGTCCAAAGTGCGGCCCGGGGTCCCGTTTGTTGTTTTTTTTTTGGCTTGCTGCACATCGTAGAAATCCGTGGCGGGCCGTGCGTTTCCCACCTAGGCCTTCAGCATACTTGCCAACCTTGAGACCTCCGATTTCCCAAATGGGTAAAAATTTAAGAAATATTTAAATAATTACATAAATGTGTCATTAATTAATTATAATTGTAGTATTCATGAAGCTGCCGCACAGATTCATGAAATCATCTAATTCTGATTAGTACAGGAAATAATGACACATTTAAGTAGTTATTGTAATAGGTTTTTATTTAAGGTTGTCCCTTTGGCCCTTCATAACAGGTCAAATGCATAAGTCAGTGCAAAGATGAGTGAGTGGACGCTGACTGGTATGCTAGTTGGAAAATGTCCATACTTGCCAACCCTCCCGGATTTTCCGGGAGACTCCCGAAATTCAGCGCTTCTCCCGAAAACCTCCCGGGACAAATTTTCTCCCGAAAATCTCCCAAAATTCAGGCGGACCTGAGTGACGTGTCGACAGCCTGTTTTCACGTCCGCTTTCCCACAATATAAACAGCGTGCCTGCTTAATCACGTTATAACTGTAGAATGATGGAGGGCGAGTTCTTAGTTTCTTATGTGGGTTTATTGTTAGGCAGTTTCATTAACGTCCTCCCAGCGCGGCAACAACAGCAGTCACGTTTTCGTCTACTGTAAAGCAGTTCGTCTGCCCTAAACAGCAATGTTGTGACACTCTTAAACAGGACAATACTGCCATCTAGTGTACATGCATATGTGACATTAACATCTAGGGCTTTTAGAGAGTGCAGTGCACAACTGCGCACACAACAAGGAGACGAAGCAGAATGCATCATCAGAGAGGGTGTTCAGCATGGTTAGAAAAATAGTGACAGAGAATAGAACAAGGATGGACAATTCAACCCTTAACTCAACAATGAGTAGATGAGTGTTATGTGTGTGTATATGTGTAAATAAATGAACACTGAAATTCAAGTATTTCTCTTATTTATATATATATATATATATATATATATACAGGTAAAAGCCAGTAAATTAGAATATTTTGAAAAACTTGATTTATTTCAGTAATTGCATTCAAAAGGTGTAACTTGTACATTATATTTATTCATTGCACACAGACTGATGCATTCAAATGTTTATTTCATTTAATTTTGATGATTTGAAGTGGCAACAAATGAAAATCCAAAATTCCGTGTGTCACAAAATTAGAATATTACTTAAGGCTAATACAAAAAAGGGATTTTTAGAAATGTTGGCCAACTGAAAAGTATGAAAATGAAAAATATGAGCATGTACAATACTCAATACTTGGTTGGAGCTCCTTTTGCCTCAATTACTGCGTTAATGCGGCGTGGCATGGAGTCGATGAGTTTCTGGCACTGCTCAGGTGTTATGAGAGCCCAGGTTGCTCTGATAGTGGCCTTCAACTCTTCTGCGTTTTTGGGTCTGGCATTCTGCATCTTCCTTTTCACAATACCCCACAGATTTTCTATGGGACTAAGGTCAGGGGAGTTGGCGGGCCAATTTAGAACAGAAATACCATGGTCCGTAAACCAGGCACGGGTAGATTTTGCGCTGTGTGCAGGCGCCAAGTCCTGTTGGAACTTGAAATCTCCATCTCCATAGAGCAGGTCAGCAGCAGGAAGCATGAAGTGCTCTAAAACTTGCTGGTTGACGGCTGCGTTGACCCTGGATCTCAGGAAACAGAGTGGACCGACACCAGCAGATGACATGGCACCCCAAACCATCACTGATGGTGGAAACTTTACACTAGACTTCAGGCAACGTGGATCCTGTGCCTCTCCTGTCTTCCTCCAGACTCTGGGACCTCGATTTCCAAAGGAAATGCAAATATGCTTTCGTCAGAAAACATGACTTTGGACCACTCAGCAACAGTCCAGCTGGTGTCGGTCCACTCTGTTTCCTGAGATCCAGGGTCAATGCAGCCGTCTACCAGCAAGTTTTAGAGCACTTCATGCTTCCTGCTGCTGACCTGCTCTATGGAGATGAAGATTTCAAGTTCCAACAGGACTTGGCGCCTGCACACAGCGCAAAATCTACCCGTGCCTGGTTTACGGACCATGGTATTTCTGTTCTAAATTGGCCCGCCAACTCCCCTGACCTTAGCCCCATAGAAAATCTGTGGGGTATTGTGAAAAGGAAGATGCAGAATGCCAGACCCAAAAACGCAGAAGAGTTGAAGGCCACTATCAGAGCAACCTGGGCTCTCATAACACCTGAGCAGTGCCAGAAACTCATCGACTCCATGCCACGCCGCATTAACGCAGTAATTGAGGCAAAAGGAGCTCCAACCAAGTATTGAGTATTGTACATGCTCATATTTTTCATTTTCATACTTTTCAGTTGGCCAACATTTCTAAAAATCCCTTTTTTGTATTAGCCTTAAGTAATATTCTAATTTTGTGACACACGGAATTTTGTATTTTCATTTGTTGCCACTTCAAATCATCAAAATTAAATGAAATAAACATTTGAATGCATCAGTCTGTGTGCAATGAATAATTATAATGTACAAGTTACACCTTTTGAATGCAATTACTGAAATAAATCAAGTTTTTCAAAATATTCTAATTTACTGGCTTTTACCTGTATGTATGTATGTATTTATGTATGTATGTATATATATATATATATATATATATATATATATATGTCTTAATAAGGTTATCCAAAAAAAAGTGCTCGATATATATATATATATATATATATATATATATATATATATGTATGTGTGGGGAAAAAAATCACAAGACTACTTCATTCTTTTTTTCCCACACATACATATATTGCGCTCTACTACGGTATCGAGCACTATTTTTTGGATAACCTTATTAAGACATATATATATATATATATATATATATATATATATATATATATATATATATATATATGTATATATATATATGTGTGTGTGAAATACTTGATTTGGTGAATTCTAGCTGTAAATATAGTCCTCCCCTCTTAACCACGCCCCCACCCCGACCATGCCGCACCAACGCCCCTCACCCCCCGAAATCGCAGGTCTCAAGGTTGGCAAGTATGAAAATGTCACTTCGGAATAAACCCCTGCAGGACTCGAGATAAAATCAAGGTAATGTGCATATATATAATCCAGCAATTAATTCTCTTATCGAAGCACAGAAGGTTTAAAAACAGCAAAAAAATGTTACTGGTACATACTTGTTATTAGCGATACTACTGTTCAAATTGCCCTTTACACGATACCGTTGGCAAGTTTTCAGCCAATAAATGCATTCAAGTAAAACAATCATTAAATTGTTTGTGTGATTATATTGGCGTCTTTTTAAAGTTCATTTAAATTAGGCAAGCAATTAAATGCAATAAATCTCGATTAGTCAAAATTCAAAACTGTGATTAATCTTTTGACAGTGCTACTTAAAATGTATTTATATACACAAACATATATATTTCAGCCTTTTTCACAACATTGAAAAAAAATAATTATAAAATGCTAATAATAAAAATACAACTTACATTACGAACATGTTTGTTAGCTTTCAGGTTGTAAGGTAGACACACAGACTCACGTCTAGTCGAATACAAAGAAATGTGCTATAATTGTGACTCTTACGTAAAAGGATGAGATTATCGATACACGGATTAATGAGCACCCAATAGCGTCGCAGCCAAAGAACCCCCCACCAACCCACGACCCCTCCTACACCCATGCCCGCTGGCACTCCACCATGCCGACCAAAATGAGCCACAACGAGTTTAGTTGTTAAATTTTAGTCTTTATTGTACTATTGTTTGTTTTTCTTTGACAATTTGCTAGCAGACGTGAAAACTGGACCAACAAAACATCATCATCATCATCGTTGTCGTCGTCGTCATGGCGATGAGCGTTTTTTAATGACAGTGACAGGATGTGCTCTTACAAAATAAGACAGGAAAACCAATCAAGAGTTTTGTCCACCACACAACAGTCTAAAACATTGAACACACAGCTGGAGACATTGCAGTGTTGCTGGGGAGGTGCAGTCCTCGGGGGGCGGTCTATATACTGGAGCAGTCTATGTACTGGAGTCCTGTTCGACCCGCATATCTACTTGGACGGAGAGGGACTGAGGGTGAGGGGGGGGGGCACTACAAAGCAAAATGGCTGTCAATATAAAACTAACAGTCTCTTTTTTTTTTCTTCTTGTTTTTATCTTATTTCAATCCACCAATCAGGGCTCGGTATGAACAGACGGGCAGGGGGGTGTTATTTTTTTTTAAGTATACATTTCATTGTTTTCGTCTCTCGTTGACAAAGAAAAATGTCACACAAACAAGCAGAGAAAACAGGGTGTGTGTGTGTGTGTGTGTGTGCGTGTGTGTGCCAATGATTGTGGTGGGAGGGGGCGGAGGGGGTGAATTATTGCTTTTTGAGTTTATTTTTTATTTATTTTTTCCACATGAACTCTCGCCGCCTGCTCCACATCACCATGGCGAGTCGTTAACACGTGATTACTCCTTTATTTGGGAGGGGGGGGGTGTGGAAGCAGGGAGGTGGTGGTGCTGGTGTGGTGGTGGTGGTGGTGTGTGGCGGGGGGAGTGGTTAGGGTGGAGGATTTGGAAGAGGGTTGGGGAGGGGGGGGGGGGTCTCAGAGCTCCTTGCTCAGCGAATCCCGGGCAGTTCTAATCCTCTTTGTGGCCTCACACGTTTCCCGCCTTTTTGTCTGGTGAATGATAACAGAAGACATTGAAAAGAACAAGCATTAAAAATAATAATAATGATGATAATAATTATAAAACATGGCAAAAAAGTGCGCTTTAGTGCAAACCTCATTGTGCTTTTTCAAAAAGTATGACATTGTCATCGTCACATAGCAAGTGGTCCTCAGTTTTGTCCTGGACACCCTGAAGAGACTGTACCAGCCTAGACTAGAGTGGACTAGATCAGGGGTGTCCAAACTTTTCCCACCAAAAGCTGCATGCTGAAAATCGAAAGCATTTTTGCCTATTTTTTCCCCCATTTGTTTTGTAGTTCTCCTGTTTGTGTCATCATGTGCAGTGGTCACTAGAGAGCAGAGGTGGGTAGTAACGCGCTACATTTACTCCGTTACATCTACTTGAGTAACTTTTGGGATAAATTGTACTTCTAAGAGTAGTTTTAATGCGACATACTTTTACTTTTACTTGAGTATATTTATAGAGAAGAAACGCTACTTTTACTCCGCTACTTTTATCTACATTCAGCTCGCTACTCGCTACTAATTTTTATCGATCTGTTAATGCACGCTTTGTTTGTTTTGGTCTGTCAGACAGACCTTCATAGTGCCTGCGTTTCAACAAATACAGTCACTGGTGACGTTCACTCCGTTCCACCAATCAGATGCAGTCACTGGTGACGTTGGACCAATCAAACAGAGCCAGGCGGTCACATGACCTGACTTAAACAAGTTGAAAAACTTATTGGGGTGTTACCATTTAGTGGTCAATTGTTCGGAATATGTACTGTACTGTGCAATCTACTAATAAAAGTTTCAATCAATCAATCAAAACTGTGAAGGAAAAAAGACCATTTTTATTTCAACCGTACATCCCGTCAAAAGCCTAAAGACTGACTGCACAGTTCCTGTCTTCACAATAAAAGTGCCGCTCCATCGCGTCTGCGCTTTCAAAATAAGAGTCTCCGAAAGCCTGCGCAAACAAGCTAGCAAGCTACGGAGTTTGCCGCCAATGTATTTCTTGTAAAGTGTATAAAAACGAATATGGAAGCTGGACAAATAAGATGCCAAAAACCAACCACTTTCATGTGGTATTAGACAGAAAGGAGGAACTTTTTTTCTCCTCCATTTGAAAACGTGGACGTTTGTCATCACTACTGTCTGATTACAATCAACGCAAGTCATCAGAATCAGGTAATACACCAACTTATATTCTTGTCTTCATGAAAGAAAGGAATCTATATGTTAAACATGCATGTATATTCATTAAAACACCTTTAACATGTAAACAAAAACGGCAAAAAAAAAATATATAAATTATATACTGTATATATCAATGTGTATATATATATATATATATATATATATATATATATATATATATATATATATATATATATATATATATATATATATATATATATGATATGTGTGTGTATGTTACTCATCAGTTACTCAGTACTTGAGTAGTTTTTTTACAACATACTTTTTACTTTTACTCAAGTAAATATTTGGGTGACTACTCCTTACTTTTACTTGAGTAATAAATCTCTAAAGTAACAGTACTCTTACTTGAGTACAATTTCTGGCTACTCTACCCACCTCTGCTAGAGAGCCACACTTTGGACACCCCTGGGCTATTTTAAAAACGCTTGTAAACGAGCGCCGAATCAAAGACCCTTCCTAAAGTGGCTTGTGGTCTAAGGTCTACAAAGACTTAGCTAGCCGACGACGTGCCTGCTCTGCGGCGTGCGCAACTGGCGGTTGATGTGCGTGTGCGTGCACGTGTGACGTCCCGTGCTGGCGTGTTAGCATGCTAGCATGTGGAGGCGGGGCCATGGCAGCCGTTGAGAGCGCCGCAAAGCTCCCGCTCTAACTGGTGGGCGGCTGCCGACATCACGCTGTGCACGATGGCCACCGCCACGTCTCGAAGCTCTCTCTTCCTCATCTCCTCTTCCTCCTCTACCTCCTCCCCTAGCTCACCGCTCATGTTTGTTAGCGCCAGTCTCTCGCTAGCTTTTCCTTCCTGGCCACCGCCGAGCTCATCTGAGTCCAGGTGAGCGTGATCTAACTCACCGCTGTTGACGGGCGCCGTGGCGTTGATGACCTTGGAGTTGGCCTCTTCCTTGGCCCCTCCCACTTCCTTGGTCTTCTTCAGGGGGCTGTGCTTCTCCTCTGCCTCCTCCTCCTCCTCATGCTGCGTGCCGTTCTCCTCCGCCGAGCCGTTGGAGCAGCCGTTTTCACCGTTGGCGACGGGAGCTTCGCTCGGCGTCTGCTCCGCGCCTTTCTCTACCTCCTGCTCGTCGCTGCCCTTCTGGTCTTTGTCGTTGGTCTCCTTGGTGGACTCTTCGGTGGGCTCCTCGGTGGCGGCTGCGACCCCAACCTCTGTGGCCTCCTCTTCCTCTTCCTTGGCGCCTTCGCCCATGTCCACGCTGGTGGACTTGCCTTTTCTCAGGATGAAGTTCTTGAGGGACACGGCCCGGCCGAAGTGGGACCGCTTGGCCTTGGCCGACTTTCCGTCTTTGCCCTCGTCTGCTGCTCCGTCCTCGCCTGCTCGGAAAACAAAAATTAAAAAAATGAAGTGAATCACAATGTAAATATTTCATTTGAATGATCGTGTGATAGAGATGCGCGGATAGGCAATTATTTCATCCGCAACCGCATCAGAAAGTCGTCAACCATCCGCCATCCACCCGATGTAACATTTGATCAGAACCGCACCCGCCCGCAACCGCCCGTTGTTATATATCTAATATAGACGATGCAAGGCATTAGTGAGGTTATAAAGCTTTTGCCTGTTAAAGAAAGGAGACTGATCCAATGCAGCACAGACATTCGCGTGCCACGCTGTCACGACCCAGACGCACACCAGTGCGCAATCATATGGGAGCCGCGTCTCGCTGCCGGCGACGGCCGGGTATGGGCCCAACGCTCCAGCGCCATCCATTTTCAGGGCTAGTTGATTCGGCAGGTGGGTTGTTACACACTCCTTGGCGGGTTCCTACGTCCATGGCCACCGTCCTGCTGTCTATATCAACCAGGGTGAGCCCCACCCCTTTCGTGAGCGCACTGCGCGCGGAGTGACCCCTGTTACGCGCCCCCGGCAACAGGGGTGGCGGGCAGGTAAGCTGCGCGGGCGGAGCGCGCAGAGTGACCCCTGTTACGAGCCCCCGGCCACGGGAGTGGCGGGCAGGTAAGCTGCTTACCTGCTGCGCGTGACGCCGGCCGCGGCGAAGGCGGACGAGGCGGGGTGTCGGTGCGGTGGGCGCGGTGGTGACCCTGGACGTGCGTCGGGCCCTTCTCGCGGATCGCCTCAGCTACGGCTCCCGGTGGGGCCCTCTCGGGGGAAGGGGCCTCGGTCCCGGACCCCGGCGAGGCGTCCCTTCTCCGCTCCGTAAAAGTGTCCATCTCTTTTTCTTTTTTTTCTTCTGTTGTGGCATATGCTGCAGGTGCCTGCTCGTTTTTCGTATGTGGGTAACAACATTTAACTATGTATATATATTTCCCAATTGGTTTAACTGCCACCCGCCTGAATCTATTTAAAATCTAATTTTTTTTTATTTCAACCGCCCGACCCGACCCGCGGATAAAATCTAATTTTTTAAAATTTCATCCGCCCGATCCGCGGATAATCCGCGGACTCCGCGGTTGTGCCCGCAAACCGCGCATCTCTATCGTGTGACCATTCTCTGTCCACCAGTGTCTTAAAGCTCAGCACTTCCTGAGTCTAACAATGTGACTAAACAGCTTCTTGACTTGCTTGCCAAAGTCTTTTCAGTAACAAGAAAACATTTTCTTCATGCTGGTTACACACTGCTGTGGGACGACATTCCACTACTCAAAATGAAGTCGCCAACGGCGGATCCCGCAAGCGTTCGCAAAATTTGTTACTCAGTTCTTTGTACTTTCACTTCAGCGACATGGAATTCCAGATTGTGAAGTTGCATACCTGCCAACTACTCCGGTTTTCCCGTAATTAGTACGCTTTTCATCAACCTATTCCAGGTTACGGTTGCAGTGATAAAAAATACGGTTTTTCATTAATTAAAAAAAAATATTTAAAAAAAAGTTTTATTCACGAAATCGCGTAACAACAATGACAATCGACACTGCTTCCCGTAACTTCCTATCGAGCCATTCCGAATGCCATGCGCGAGGCTATTTATAGCGCCGCTGCCAAGCACGAGGCACCAGTTGCCATTGTTTCCAAACGAGCGAACGATCATGGAATCAGCCGGAGAAAAATCGCATACGAGTCTTAAACCGAAAAGAAAACTGCAGTCATTCCGTGAAGAATATTCAAAAGCCTATCCGGGAATAATTATCCGTTCCAAAAAGGGTGAAAACTACGCGAATTGCACCTTGTGCAGACAAGATTTTTCGATCGGACACGGAGGAATTAGCGATGTAAAAGACCACGTTGGGACAAAAAAAACACAAGTCTAATGCCGTTGCTAAATTTGGATTTTAGCCACAAAAAGGTAATGACACCAATGTTATCTATTGGAATTGTTTAGTACTGTTATACTGTTAAAAGTGTTTATACTATTTATGCTTTCAAGTCCAAGTTGAAGAAATCTTGTTAAATGTTGACAGCATAACTACCAAAATACAGAAGTATGTCCTTAATATTTTTGCAGTGCTATTTCTGTTGAAAAGTTCAAATGATTACATTAGAGATGTGATGTGCCACTTTTCAAGTGTCTGATGGCTTCAATTAATTTTCATTAATTTTTCATATTTTGAATTCTTTTGAAAGGCTTACAAAAAAACTACATTTGAATTGTAATTCCATGCTATTGACAGGACTATTAATTTTAATGAAGTTAGCTTACCATGTTTACAGTATGATAATTGTGATAGAAATGTGAATTTTAGGCACAGAATATTTTTTACAATTGAACAAGGCAGTAGATTATACAAGCTTGGACAGAAAGTTAATAATGACACCAATTTTTTTTTAATGGAATTGTTTAGTACTGTTTTACCATTTGTTTACTGTAAAAAGTGTTTATACTTTCAATTAACAAATTGAAGTCTTGTGAAAGGTTGACAGGATAACTGGCATTAACTGTCAAAATAATTTCAAACTATTGAAGTTAGCTTACAGAATAAACATGTCAATCAACCCATATGATTTTTGCTGTAATATTTTTGTTTTGAAAAGTCATGTTGTGATGGTTTTAGCAACATTTTAACCTGTCTGAATGCAATCAATCATTTTGAACCCCCCACCAGGACTTTGTCCTGGACCTACCGGGGCCTGCGGCCCCTGGACCCTGGCTACTAGGTTTTTCTGATTTCAAAAGTTGGCAGGTATGAAGTTGTCACATGGTGATGGCGTCCAAGGATGAAAGGATCAGAGCTCAGGAATCGGCATTGGTCGTCTTCTCCACCATCCAATTTCCACAATCTGCACTCAGGTGCTGAAATGGTGGTCTTCTTCCTCGCCTTTTCCTTGGGACACTGCCTCATCACGCCGTCTCTGACATTTGGTTGGAGACGGAGTCAGACCCTTATCTCTGACTAAAGAGATAAGGTGCCACCAAAGACCTCCAAACCAGTCAAGAAGCTGCTTAGAGACCTTTTTACATAGACGTTTTCTACAAGGAATAAAATGGCCGCTGAAACGGGATTGACTACTGTAGAACAGGTTAACAAAATGGGAGGAGCTTACCTGAGGCGACGGCAGCGGTAGCGTCGTCTTCCCCGCTGGGGGGGCACTCTGTGTTGGCACGCTTGGACTTGGGGATGACACGCTTCTTGAAGGAGGTCCAAATCTCGTTGGCGTGGTGCGTCACCGTCGCTCCTCCCACCGCCTTCTCCTCCTCGCTTCCCTCCACCTTTTCTTCGCCGCCATCGACTTTGGCCTCCTCGGCCGCCCCCTCGGCTGCCACCTCGGCCGCCACCTCGGGCTCGTCTGCCTTGGGCTCCTCATCCGTATCATCCGGCTTGTCGGAGCCCCTGGTCTTGGCGCTGATGCCGACCATGGAGGTGTCCCTCTTGATTCCCTGGAAGGTCCAGGAGCGTTTGAGCTTCCACCTCTTTTGGCCGGACTCCTTGGAGTCCAACGTGGAGGAGTCGCCGCCTCCTTCTGCTCCTTCCCCCGCCTCCTCAGCGCTGCTCCTCTTGTGTGTTTTGTGGGCCATCAGCTTCTTGAAGGAGTGCCAGCGCTTCATGTGCTTGGAGGAGCCAGCCGACGAGGAGGCTTTTTGTTCTGCCTCACCTTCCGCCGCTCCTGCAACTGCTCCCTCCTCTGTGGAGGCGTTGAGTGCTTGGGGATCCTCCAGGCGATCCAAAGACTTGGCGCGTTTAGGAGGTTCTGGAGTGGCGGTGCTGCGGTGAGAGAAGATCTTGGCCACGGGCCTCCGGATCATCTCCCCTACTGAAGACACTTTGCCTTTCTTCTCATCCTCCTTCTTCTCCTCCTCCTTTTTCTCCTCTTCTTTCTCTCCGTTGGCCACCGCCTCCCCCTCGGAGCCTGCTTCTGCTCCTCCCTCAGCCGCCGTCCCCTCCTCTCCCTCTTTCTCCGCCCCCTCTGCGGCACTCTCCTCCCCACCGCCTGCGGGAGCGCTGGGCTCCTTCTTTTTTCTGGATGCCATCACCTTGCCCAGCCCGCTCTTGTTCAAGAAGGAGTCCAGGAAGGAAGTCTTGTGCTCTGCGTTCTCCGAGCTCTGAGGGGCTGGCGCCTCGCCGCTGGATTCTCCGGCCTCCTCGCCGCCGCCGCCGCCACCGGCCTCCGTCACTGCCTCTGCCGCGGTGTCGTTATTGACAGTGTCTTTGTTAGGGACAACCTCACTGTTGACTGCTACGCCGTCTTTATCTGGCACTTCGCTGTTGGCGCTCTCTGAGTTCGCCTTATTGGTCGCTTGCTCCGCCTCCGGCTGCTTGCTCTCCACAGTCTTCCCGTCTTCTTGGACCGCGGGCGCCGCGTCGGCTTCCGTCGCCGCCATTCCCGAAAGAAGAAAGAACCCGCAACAAAAAAGTTTGTTCCTTCTATCCTTCCCTGGCCTTCTGCCCTCCTTATTCTCTTTCTGCTGATTGGTTCCTCCCGCTAGGTGGCGCTCTCAGCTCATGGAAAGCAGCGTGGAGAAGACTGGCGTGGAGGGAGGCTACTCAGCATCCTACTAATCCTCCCGACTCCTGTGGAGTGACAGAGAAGGTGGAAAATGGTTAGCAAGGCATTCACGGGGGGAGACAAGCTCGTTTGTGTGATTTTTATCCAGGTGTGTCACACAAACGTGCACACACTTCATGAATGAGTCAGCGCGTCAATGAAGGTGAGTCACCAAGCGCACGTTCAGACGCTCTCTGAGGGACTCTGGCGGAGACAGCATCAGGTGGGCGAGCGAGGAAGGACAGAGAGAGAGGCGTGAAGACTAACATGATGTGATGGGGAACCGCCTGCCATTTTGAATATGCACATCACATATTGTCTTTTTAATACATTTTTGTTATCCATCCAGCCATCCATCTTCCTCCGCTTATCCGAGGTCGGGTCGCGGGGGCAGCAGCCTAAGCAGGGAAGCCCAGACTTCCCTCTCCCCAGCCACTTCGTCCAGCTCTTCCTGTGGGACCCCGAGGCGTTCCCAGGCCAGCCGGGAGACATAGTCTTCCCAACGTGTCTTGGTCTTCCCCGCGGCCTCCTACCGGTCGGACGTGCCCTAAACGCCTCCCTAGGGAGTCGTTCGGGTGGCATCCTGACCAGATGCCCGAACCACCTCATCTGGCTCCTCTCGATGTGGAGGAGCAGCGGCTTTACTTTGAGCTCCTCCCGGATGGCAGAGCTTCTCACCCTATCTCTAAGGGAGAGCCCCGCCACCCGGCGGAGGAAACTCATTTCGGCCGCTTGTACCCGTGATCTTGTCCTTTCGGTCATAACCCAAAGCTCATGACCATAGGTGAGGATGGGAACGTAGATCGACCGGTAAATTGAGAGCTTTGCCTTCCGGCTCAGCTCCTTCTTCACCACAACGGATCGATACAGCGTCCGCATTACTGAAGACGCCGCACCGATCCGCCTGTCGATCTCACCATCCACTCTTCCCTCACTCGTGAACAAGACTCCGAGGTACTTGAACTCCTCCACTTGGGGCAAGATCTCCTCCCCAACCCGGAGATGGCACTCCACCCTTTTCCGGGCGAGAACCATGGACTCGGACTTGGAGGTGCTGATTCTCATCCCAGTCGCTTCACACTCGGCTGCGAACCGATCCAGTGAGAGCTGAAGATCCTGGCCAGATGAAGCCATCAGGACCACATCATCTGCAAAAAGCAGAGACCTATTCCTGCAGCCACCAAACCAGATCCCCTCAACGCCTTGACTGCGCCTAGAAATTCTGTCCATAAAAGTTATGAACAGAATGGGTGACAAAGGGCAGCCTTGGCGGAGTCCAACCCTCACCGGAAACGTGTCCGACTTACTGCCGGCAATGCGGACCAAGCTCTGGCACTGATCATACAGGGAGCGGACTGCCACAATCAGACAGTCCGATACCCCGTACTCTCCGAGCACTCCCCACAGGACTTCACGAGGGACACGGTCGAATGCCTTCTCCAAGTCCACAAAACACATGTAGACTGGTTGGGCAAACTCCCATGCACCCTCAAGGACCCTGCCGAGAGTGTAGAGCTGCTCCACAGTCCATTTTTGTTATTCCTCTAAAAAATATGGTTGTTGACAAGCATGTCTCCGGCAGTTTTGTGCAAAAATACCCCAATTAAAGTGGACTAAAGTAACGAAATGTCAGATGTCTGTGACAAAAAGCCAGTGAACTCTAAACCAGTGTTTACTGACCTTTTATTGAGCCACGGCCAATAAAATACAATTGACATTCTGCTGTGTGTTACTTCTGCTATCTAGAAGAACATGTTACTACACAGCTTTGCCTCTCCCTCTCCGCTCATCGCCATCTTGGCCATCAAGAGTATATATAAAAAAAAAAAAGGTGAAATAGATACATTTCATTCATTTAAATGTATTTCTTAGGGCCGGGCAATAAAACGACATCAATATACAGTGTTCCCTCGTTTAACGCTGGGGTTACGTTCCAAAAAATATCCGCTCTAAGTGAAATCCATGGAGTAGAAGTCAATTTTTTGTTAGTTATATATATTTTTTGTTTACACTGTTTTTTCATTTACTGTGCATGTTTTTTCATTTACAGGTTTTTATTTATTTATTTATTATGTTTTTTTGTTTACAGTACTGTACAGTATATGTATGCTCGCATCAAACAATTAAGTTTCCAGTGAGGGTTGGACTCCGCCAAGGCTGCCCTTTGCAACCGATTCTGTTCATAACTTTTATGGACAGAATTTCTAGGCGCAGTCAAGGCGTTGAGGGGATCTGGTTTGGTGGCTGCAGGATTAGGTCTCTGCTTTTTGCAGATGATGTGGTCCTGATGGCTTCATCTGGCCAGGATCTTCAGCTCTCACTGGATCGGTTCGCAGACGAGTGTGAAGCGACTGGGATGAGAATCAGCACCTCCAAGTCCGAGTCCATGGTTCTCGCCCGGAAAAGGGTGGAGTGCCATCTCCGGGTTGGGGAGGAGATTTTGCCCCAAGTGGAGGAGTTCAAGTACCTCGGAGTCTTGTTCACGAGTGGGGGAAGAGTGGATCGTGAGATCGACAGGCGGATCGGTGCGGCGTCTTCAGTAATGCGGACGCTGTATCGATCCGTTGTGGTGAAGAAGGAGCTGAGCCGGAAGGCAAAGCTCTCAATTTACCGGTCGATCTACGTTCCCATCCTCACCTATGGTCATGAGCTTTGGGTTATGACCGAAAGGACAAGATCACGGGTACAAGCGGCCGAAATGAGTTTCCTCCGCCGAGTGGCGGTGCTCTCCCTTAGAGATAGGGTGAGAAGCTCTGTCATTCGGGGGGGGCTCAAAGTAAAACCGCTGCTCCTCCACATCGAGAGGAGCCAGATGAGGTGGTTCGGGCATCTGGTCAGGATGCCACCCGAACGCCTCCCTAGGGAGGTGTTTCGGGCACGTCCGACCGGTAGGAGGCCACGGGGAAGACCCAGGACACGCTGGGAAGACTATCTCTCCCGGCTGGCCTGGGAACGCCTCGGGATCCCCCGGGAGGAGCTGGACGAAGTGGCTGGGGAGAGGGAAGTCTGGGCTTCCCTGCTTAGACTGCTGCCCCCGCGACCCGACCTCGGATAAGCGGAAGAAGATGGATGGATGGATGGAATTTTAAGAGGTTATTAAGTGTTAAATTTTTCAGAATGGAGTGTTTTCCATGGCTGTGCTGACATTTCCTTTCTGCTTGAAAGCTGAGGGGTTTATAATTAGAGGAAGGTTTTCAGCCCTCGTACTTCACTTTGTTTTTTGCATGTCAAACTATAATTATTCTCCATAAAATGGTGTTTTGTATTGTCGTACAATTCCTTCTTTAGAGTACTAATGAAAACTGAGGTACTACTCTAGTGTTTTGGTTATGTTGTGCTCGCCAAGTGAAAGCAGACATGAAGTGTTTGAGTTGAATAATTTATCCGCCAGAAGTCCACACTTGTCCACACGCGAGCCTCACTTTGAAATAATGTGCTTTGTCGTTGTCTCGTCATTTTAACGTGTCAATCATCTTTGCAGCTCGCTGGAGAACAAGAGAAGCAACACATGTCAAACGAACCCTTGAGTAGCACTGCGGATTGCTACGATAGGCTGTGATGTTTGTACAAGTTCCCTTCTAGGTGAGGTGTGGAATATCGAAGACTGAGCGGCGGCGGCGTCCGCTCATAAAAGCTATGACTCGAGTTAAATGGACCAGGCCTGCAAGAGAGCGTCTCCACTGGGGCAAGAAGGTTCTAACGTTCCAGATAATACACGCGCCTCCTCAAAACTCAGCAGACACGCGACTGAGACGGTTGAATGGACCAGAACCAGCGTTTTGGACCCACACATCAGTGAGTCACATATATTTGAACATTCTTTCAAATCAAACATGGATGATGACTTGTGGCCACTGCAGAACATTTCTACACTCTCACTCTCACACACACACACACACACACACACACACACCATCCAACCAATGCACGGGGTGGTCTGCAGCAAGAGATTCCTGTTCGAGTCCCGTCTATCTAAACCATACTTGCCAACCCTCCCGAATTTTCCGGGAGACTCCCTAAATTCAGCGCCTCTCCCGAAAACCTCCCGGGACAAATATTCTCCCGAAAATATCCCGATTTTCAGCCAGCGCTGGAGGCCACGCCCCCTCCAGTTCCATGCGGACCTGAGTGAGGACAGCCTTTTTTCACAACGGGAGGTGACAAGAACTAAATCATCCATACTAGAGACAAATTGTATTATTATGTTTATCTTACCTAAAAATAAATATGTTTATTAATTTAAAAAAAAAACAAAAAAACTAAATACATTTTTACTATATTTTGCTAAAAACATCAAAATTTAATTGTATTTTTATTTGTATTTTTTCTGACTCCTTATTACATCCAGCCATAGAATTAAAATAAACATATTTGAAATAATTCATTTTAAATTATCATAATAATTCATTTAAAATGACCATATTTAATTATTAAAATAATTGCTTGTTTATCAACAACTTTGGCATTTTATTCATTACATTTTGAAGCTCTCAGAAGCCAAGTTATGTTATATTCCTTAATATTTATTTATGCAAGTTTGAAGTATCAATTATCTAAACACAGTTTTGTTTGCATATTTTCAGGATATATATATATATATATATATATATATATATATATATATATATAAAATGTGTATATATATATATATATATATATATATATATATATATATATATATATATATATATATATATATATATATGTATGAAATACTTGACTTGGTGAATTCTAGCTGTCAATATACTCCAGAGAATAGAACAAGGATGGACAATTCAACCCTTAACTCAACAATGAGTAGATGAGTGTTATGTGTGTGTATATGTGTAAATAAATGAACACTGAAATCCAAGTATTTCTCTTATTTATATATATATACTGTATATATATATATATATATATATATGTATATATATATATATATATATATATATATATATATATATATATATATATATATATGTATGTATGAAATACTTGACTTGGTGAATTCTAGCTGTCAATATACTCCTCCCCTCTTAACCACGCCCCCCCTCTGTCCTATTTCCCCCCACCTCCCAAAATCGGAGGTCTCAAGGTTGGCAAGTATGATCTAAACACACTTTAAAGTCACACAACCATCAACATATTTTGTTTGTGCTTCACAAATATCACAATGACGATGCAAACAGGAAGTGCCGATCCACCCGATCAGGCGCCACTTGAAAGTAAACAATGTTACTGAGGCTGTCAGACATTTAAAATATTTGATCGCGATTAATTGCAGTTTGTTCATAGTTAACTCAAAATTAATCTCGATTAATCGCAGATAAATATAATTTTTTGTTATTAATAAGTGTACCCTAGACAGATAATGTTCACGTTTTTAGTACCATTACTGGACAATTAGTTTGCTTCAATTATTATTATTTTTGTTTTTTTGAACAATTTCCTTTGTGGATCAATAACGTTTGTCTAAGTCTAGTCTTTTTAAACAGCTCAACACAAAAAGGACAAACACACTTTTAATGACTATAAAAAAAAATTACCTGCAGTGCGTTGGTGTCTTGCCAGATTTTGTATTTTGTAGGAATACAGAATTTTTATTTCTGCTGTAGGAGCACTTGCATTCATTGGAGGACCTACACCATGTTTAGATACCAGTTTCATAACACAAAATGTGGAGTGTTATGATCATGGTTTAATTGTCTGAGATGTAGTCTGTAATATTTCTACCTGAATAAATGCTTCTGATATTCTGTACATTACATGTTGTACTCGTTCAGGGGTCGGCAACCTTTACCAGTCAAAGAGCCATTTTGACCAGTTTCACAAATTAAAGAAAACAATGGGAGCCACAAAAATCTTTTGAAATTTAAAATGAAATGACGCTGCATTCAAAGTTTGTTTTTTGCTTTGGGCTATGTACAAACCAAGGGTCTCAGACACGCGGCCCACACCTTAATATGAAAATTGAATGTTAGTGCGGCCCGCGAGTTTTATATGAATGGCGCTTGACAGCGTCATTCTTGTCAACCCTTCCGATTTTTCCGGCAGACTACGAATTTTGGGGCAACTATTCTCTCAGACGTGCCGTGATGGTACAGCATTTAGCGCCCGCTACAACCAGCGTGCCGGCCCAGCCACACGTTGTATGGAGCTTCTGCTTGCTCACGTAAGTGACAGCAAGGCATACTTGGTCAACAACCACACAGGTTACACTGACGGTGGCGGTATAAAAAACTTTAACACTCTTACTAATAATGCGCCACACTGTGAACCCACACCAAACAAGAATGACAAACACATTTCGGGAGAACATCTGCACCATAACAGAACAAATACCCAGAATCCCATGCAGCCCTAACTCTTCCGGGCTACATTATACACCCCCGCTACCAAACCCCGCCCACTTCAACCGACGCACGGAAGCGGGGGGGGGGGGGGGGGGGTTGATGTGTAAGGGAGCAGGGTTGGGGTGGGGGCGGGGTTTGGTGGTAGCAGGGGTGTATAATGTAGCCCGGAAGAGTTAGGGCTGCATGGGATTCTGGGTATTTGTTCTGTTGTGTTTATGTTGTGTTACGGTGCAGATGTTCTCCCGAAATGTGTTTGTCATTCTTGTTTGGTTTTGGTTCAAAGTGTGGCGCATTATTAGTAAGAGTGTTAAAGTTGTTTTATATGGCCACCGTCAGTGTAACCTGTGTGGCTGTTGACCAAGGTCACTTACGTGTGCAGGCAGAAGATGCATAAAACAAGAGACTGGGCTGGCACGCAGTTAATATAGATTGTAGAGGGCGCTAAATGCTGTACCATTATCGCACGCCTTTAATATTATTGTAAGGGTGAAAATCGGAGAATATTAATCCCGGTAATTTTCTGCGAGAGGCACTGAAATCCGGAAGTCTCGGCAAGTATGTAGCTGAGCCGCATCAGAGTGATCAAAGAGCCGCATGCGGCTCCGGAGCCGCGGGTTGCAGACCCCTGTACTAGTTGATAGTATTCATATCCCTGCATGACAATTTCTTTACCTTCCCTATTAATAAAATATAATATTCAGCCTGCTAAACATTCTGTAAATGTGGACTATCAATGTGAAGAGGTTATAAAAAAAAAAAAAAAAGGTCTTTTATCGGGAGCGATTATCAGAGTTTCCGTTTTGTTAGAATTTATCTGGAGGAAATTTGAGGACAACCAGTTTTTAATACAGGATACGCACTACAACAAATCAGATAAAAAGTGTGATTAAAAAAGTGATAAAAAGAGTCTATTTAGCTCAGGGGTGCTCATTACGTCGATCGCGAGCTACCGGTCGATCTCGGAGGGTGTGTCAGTCGATCACCAGGCAGCCATTAAAAAAATAGTCCTAAAAATGAGCGATCATAAATCTTCACTATGACGTCACTTTCGTCACTTGATTGACATTCACGGCACCCGAGGGTCTTCTGAGATGACGCTGGCTGCTGCCAGCTCATTAAAATGACCGACTGGAAGGCGAGAAACACTTTATTTCAACAGACTCTGGCGCCGTACCTGTCGTCAAAACTCCAAAGACCGACTGCACAGTTGCACAATAAAAGCGCTTCTTCATCCTGCCTGCACTACCAAAATAAGAGTCTCAGAAAGCTGGCGTGCACAAGCTAGCAAGCTACGGAGTTTGCCGACAATGTATTTCTTGTAAAGTGTATACAAAGGAGTACGGAAGCTGGACAAATAAGATGCCAAAACCAACCACTTTCATGTGGTATTGGACAGAAAGGAGGACTTTTTTTCTCCTCCATTCGAAAATGCGGACCTTATCAGCACCACTGTCTGATTCCAATCAATGCAAGTCATTACAATCAGGTAATACACCAACTTATATTCTTGTCTTCATGAAAGAAAGCAATCTATATGTGTTAAACAAGCTTGTATTATCTCTAAACTCTTTTAACTTATTAACAATATTAACTATATGTGTTAAACATGCTTGTATTATCTTTAAACACCTTTAACTTATTAACAATATGAACTATATGTGTTAAACATGCTTGTATTATCTTTAAACACCTTTAACTTATTAACAATATTAACTATATGTGCTAAACATGCTTGTATTATCTTTAAACACCTTTAACTTATTACCAATATTAACTATAAGTGTTAAACATGCTTGTATTATCTTTAAACACCTTTAACTTGTTACCAATATTAACTCTAAGTGTTAAACATGCTTGTATTATCTTTAAACACCTTTAACTTGTTAACAATATTAACTATGTGTTAAACATTCTTGTATTATCATTAAACACCTTTAATTTATTAACAATATTAACTATATGTGTTAAACATGCTTGCATTATCACAACATCTTTAACTTGTTAACAATATTAACTATGTGTTAAACATGCTTGTATTATCTTTAAACACCTTTAACTTGTTAACAATATTAACTATGTGTTAAACATTCTTGTATTATCATTAAACACCTTTAATTTATTAACAATATTAACTATATGTGTTAAACATGTTTGCATTATCTTTAAACACCTTTAACTTAACAATATTAACTATATGTGTTAAACATGCTTGTATTATCATTAATCACCTTTAACTTGTTAACAATATTAACTATATGTATTAAACAAGCTTGTATTTTCATTAAACACCTTTAATTTATTAACAATATTAACTATATGTGTTAAACATGCTTGCATTATCATTAAACACCTTTAACTTGTTAACAAAAACATATATTTCATAAATATCCATCCATCCATCCATCCATTTTCTACCGCTTATTCCCTTTGGGGTCGCGGGGGGCGCTGGAGCCTATCTCAGCTACAATCGGGCGGAAGGCGGGGTACACCCTGGACAAGTCGCCACCTCATCATAAATAAGTAAATATAAATTATATATATGAATGAGGTAGATCCCCACGACTTGATCAATTGAAAAGTAGCTTGCCTGCAGAAAAAGTGTGAGCACCCCTGGTTTAGCTGATTGGAGAGCGAGCTTCTGCAGCTAGTGAGTTAATGACGATGACTTCTGTTTTGTTTGATCAGCCGTTTTACTGCCATGTTACAGACACAAGAAACAATTATGGTATGTAAATAAACATTTAAACAATCTTTCTGTGTAAATAACTCATTTCACAATGTATATATCTGCGGTTTATAGCCCGGTGCAGCTAATACATGTTTAGTGAGTGCAACTTATATAGTCTGGAAAATACAGTACATGTATTTCACATCGTTTTCTGCATGTAGAGCTATAATTATTCTTCATAAAATGTGTTTTGTTTTCAATGTTCTGAAGCAGATTAATTGAATTGACATTATTTCCTATGCGAAAAATTGTTTTGCTGTTTGTACTATTTGGTGTTCGTCGGACCTTTTAGAACGGATTACTAACAAAAACAGAGGTACCAATATTTGCACTCTGAGTACACAGTGTACATAAGGGGTGCTCACACTTTTTCTGCTGGCGAGCTACTTTTCAATTGATCAAGTCGTGGGGATCTACCTCATTCATATATATAATTTACATTTACTTATTTATGAAACATATGTTTTTGTTAATAAGTTAAAGGTGTTTAATGATAATGCAAGCATGTTTAACATATAGTTAATATTGTTAATAAATTAAAGGTGTTTAATGATAATGCAATCATGTTTAACACATAGTTAATATTGTTAATAAATTAAAGGTGTTTAATGATAATACAAGAATGTTTAATACATATAGTTAATATTGTTAATAAATTAAAGGTGTTTAATACATATAGTTAATATTGTTAACAAGTTAAAGGTGTTTAAAGATAATGCAAGCATGTTTAATACATATAGTTAATATTGTTAACAAGTTAAAGGTGTTTAATGATAATACAAGCATGTTTAATACATATAGTTAATATTATTAATAAGTTAAAGGTGTTTAATGATAATACAAGCATGTTTAACACATATAGTTAATGTTAATAAATTAAAGGTGTTTAATGATAATACAAGCATGTTTAACACATATAGTTAATATTGTTAATAAATTAAAGGTGTTTAAAGATAATGCAAGCATGTTTAACACATATAGTTAATATTGTTAACAAGTTAAGGTGTTTAATGATAATACAAGCATGTTTAACACATATAGTTAATATTGTTAATAAATTAAAGGTGTTTAATGATAATACAAGCATGTTTAACACATATAGTTAATATTGTTGATAAATTAAAGGTGTTTAAAGATAATGCAAGCATGTTTAACACATATAGTTAATATTGTTAACAAGTTAAGGTGTTTAAAGATAATACAGGCATGTTTAACACATATAGATTCCTTTCTTTCATGAAGACAAGAATATAAGTTGGTGTATTACCTGATTCTGATGACTTGCATTGATTGGAATCAGACAGTGGTGCTAAAAACGTCCGCATTTTCGAATGGAGGAGAAAAAAAGTCCTCCTTTCTGTCCAATACCACATGAAAGTGGTTGGTTTTTGGCATCTTATTTGTCCAGCTTCCGTACTCCTTTGTATACACTTTACAAGAAATACATTGTCGGCAAACTCCGTAGCATGCTAGCTTGTGCACGCCAGCTTTCTGAGACTCTTATTTTGGTAGCGCAACTGTGCAACTGTACAGTCGGTCTTTGGAGTTTTGACGACAGGTACGGCGCCAGAGTCTGTTGAAATAAAGTGTTTCTCGCCTTCCAGTCGGTCATTTTAATGAGCTGGCAGCAGCCGGCGTCATCTCAGAAGACCCTCGGGTGCCGTGAATGTCAATCAAGTGACGAAAGTGACGTCATAGTGAAGATTTATGATCGCTCATTTTTAGGACTATTTTTTTAACGCCTGGCTGGTGATCGACTGACACACCCTCCGCGATCGACCGGTAGCTCGCGATCGACGTAATGAGCACCCCTGGTGTACACAGTACACTTATTGAAGTGTTAGTACGCAAGTGCAAAAGTTGAAACAAAGCCATGGATTGACTTGTTGTTGTTGTTGTTGTTGTTGTCATTGCGATGGATTAGCGGCGCTGCGTTCCAGCAGCTTCCCGCCCTCACAGGGAAGGTCGGACCTTTTAGTGCGACAGCTTTAAGCGCCGCTCTAATCCAGCGCCAGGAGAGCAGCCAATTTCAAGTGAGTTCACGTCTCGGCTTGGCTGTTTTAGGACCTCTGGAGCGGCCCTCGTCACGTGGCTTCGTGCTTCAACAGGGGGTGCCACGCCGTTTGATTCAAAATGTTGGTCGTCAAGCTGTCTGATACAGTGCTAGCCCTGTTGTCATGGTGATAACGGAGCCTCTTGATAAGAAGCGACCTGTTTGGACCGCGTGTACTTCCGAGTCCTCACTTCCTGTTTCTATTTCAGGATTTTCTCTGCAAGCACGGCAACTTGTTGGCCGGTGACCTGAGGGCAACCCACCTTGGACGCTGACCTCTGACCCCTCAGTGTTGCGGGTCAGGAGGAAAGCGGATTTGCCGCGCAGGCTGCAATGAAGATGATACCACAAGCAAGCCTGTTAAATCCATCAGCGGGATCAGCGCAGAGCGCACGCACAGGTTGCCACGTGAAGGACGCCGTCGTCAATGTTGTTACCATCTGCTGTGTTACCTGCATGGAAACATCTGGAAGGACCAACTTGGTTGTGATTCATGTAAGAGGAGTCCAAGTTTAGCAACACACACACACAACTCACTCCTTATTAACCAATTACCTGTCCCTAAACAGGATTGTTTACGTCGAGCCTCGTTAGAGCCGCCATAGAGCACCAAAACAAGCCAGCCAGCCAACCAATGACGACAACACTAGTAAAACACAGACTACAACACAACTGCAACACCACTCCAACACTCGACTACAACACAACTGCAATACAACTGCAGTACAAAACAAATTCACCACTAAAATACAGCGACAACGCATTTGCGATACAAAACGACTGCAACTCCACGACACAACTGCAACATGACTCCAACACACAACTACAACCCAACTGCAACATGACTCCAACACAACTGCAAAGTGACTCCAACACAACTGTAATACGACATGTCTAAAATACAACTGCACTACAAAAGAAATTCACCACTAAAATACAGCGACAACACATTTGCGATACAAAACGACTGCAACTCGACAACACAACTGCAACATGACTCCAACACACAACTACAACCCAACTGCAACATGACTCCAACGCACAACTGCAACATGACTCCAACACACAACTACAACCCAACTGCAACACGACTCCAACACACAACTGCAACATGACTCCAACACACAACTATAACCCAACTGCAACACGACTCCAACACACAACTGCAACATGACGCCAACACACAACTACAACCCAACTGCAACACGACTCCAACACACAACTGCAACATGACTCCAACACACAACTATAACCCAACTGCAACACGACTCCAACACACAACTGCAACACGACTCCAACACACAACTGCAACATGACGCCAACACACAACTACAACCCAACTGCAACACGACTCCAACACACAACTGCAACATGACTCCAACACACAACTATAACCCAACTGCAACACGACTCCAACACACAACTGCAACACGACTCCAACACACAACTGCAACATCCCTGCAACTTGACTCCAACACAACTGTAACATGACTCCAACATATAACTACAACATCACTGCAACATGACTCCAACACACAACTGCAACATGACTCCAACACACAACTGCAACATGACTCCAACACACAACTGCAACATCCCTGCAACATGACTCCAACACAACTGTAACATGACTCTAACACACAACTGCAACATGACTCCAACATATAACTACAACATCCCTGCAACATGACTCCAACACACAACTGCAATATCCCTGCAACTTGACTCCAACACAACTGTAACATGACTCTAACACACAACTGCAACATGACTCCAACATATAACTACAACATCACTGCAACATGACTCCAACACACAACTACAACATCCCTGCAACTTGACTCCAACACACAACTACAACATCACTGCAACATGACTCCAACACACAACTACAACATCACAGCAATATGACTCCAACACACAACTACAACATACCTGTAACATGACTCTAACACACAACTATAACACAACTGCAACATGACATAACTACAACCTCACGGCAACATGATTCCAACACACAACTACAACATCACTGCAACATGACTCCAACACACAACTACAACATCACAGCAATATGACTCCAACACACAACTACAACATACCTGTAACATGACTCTAACACACAACTATAACACAACTGCAACATGACATAACTACAACCTCACTGCAACATGATTCCAACACACAACTACAACATCCCTGCAACATGAGTCCAACCCATGACTCCAACACTACTGTTACGTGACTCTAACACACAACTACAACACAACTGCAACATGACTCCAACACACGACTAAAACACAACTGCAACATGACTCCAATGCATGACTACAGTACCACTGCAACATGACTCCAACACATGACTACAACACAACTGCAACATGACTCCAACACATGACTCCAACACAACTGCAACATGACTCCAACACATGACTCCAACACAACTGCAACATGACTCCAACACACGACTGCTACATGACTCCAACACACGACTGCTACATTACTACAACACAACTGCAACATGACTCCAACATGACTCCAACACAACTGCAACATGACTCCAACACAACTGCAACATGACTCCAACACAACTGCAACATGACTCCAACACAACTGCAACATGACTCCAACACGACTGCAACATGACTCCAACACAACTGCAACATGACTCCAACACAACTGCAACATTGCTCCAATGCACGACTCCAACACAACTGCAACATGACTCCCAAGTCCAACACACGACTCCAACACAACTGCAAAGTGACTCCAACACAACTGTAATACGACATGTCTAAAATACAACTGCAGTACAAAACAAATTCACCACTAAAATACAGCGACAACACATTTGCGATACAAAACGACTGCAACTCGACAACACAACTGCAACATGACTCCAACACACAACTACAACCCAACTGCAACATGACTCCAACGCACAACTGCAACATGACTCCAACACACAACTACAACCCAACTGCAACACGACTCCAACACACAACTGCAACATGACTCCAACACACAACTATAACCCAACTGCAACACGACTCCAACACACAACTGCAACATGACGCCAACACACAACTACAACCCAACTGCAACACGACTCCAACACACAACTGCAACATGACTCCAACACACAACTATAACCCAACTGCAACACGACTCCAACACACAACTGCAACACGACTCCAACACACAACTGCAACATGACGCCAACACACAACTACAACCCAACTGCAACACGACTCCAACACACAACTGCAACATGACTCCAACACACAACTATAACCCAACTGCAACACGACTCCAACACACAACTGCAACACGACTCCAACACACAACTGCAACATCCCTGCAACTTGACTCCAACACAACTGTAACATGACTCCAACATATAACTACAACATCACTGCAACATGACTCCAACACACAACTGCAACATGACTCCAACACACAACTGCAACATGACTCCAACACACAACTGCAACATCCCTGCAACATGACTCCAACACAACTGTAACATGACTCTAACACACAACTGCAACATGACTCCAACATATAACTACAACATCCCTGCAACATGACTCCAACACACAACTGCAATATCCCTGCAACTTGACTCCAACACAACTGTAACATGACTCTAACACACAACTGCAACATGACTCCAACATATAACTACAACATCACTGCAACATGACTCCAACACACAACTACAACATCCCTGCAACTTGACTCCAACACACAACTACAACATCACTGCAACATGACTCCAACACACAACTACAACATCACAGCAATATGACTCCAACACACAACTACAACATACCTGTAACATGACTCTAACACACAACTATAACACAACTGCAACATGACATAACTACAACCTCACGGCAACATGATTCCAACACACAACTACAACATCACTGCAACATGACTCCAACACACAACTACAACATCACAGCAATATGACTCCAACACACAACTACAACATACCTGTAACATGACTCTAACACACAACTATAACACAACTGCAACATGACATAACTACAACCTCACTGCAACATGATTCCAACACACAACTACAACATCCCTGCAACATGAGTCCAACCCATGACTCCAACACTACTGTTACGTGACTCTAACACACAACTACAACACAACTGCAACATGACTCCAACACACGACTAAAACACAACTGCAACATGACTCCAATGCATGACTACAGTACCACTGCAACATGACTCCAACACATGACTACAACACAACTGCAACATGACTCCAACACATGACTCCAACACAACTGCAACATGACTCCAACACATGACTCCAACACAACTGCAACATGACTCCAACACACGACTGCTACATGACTCCAACACACGACTGCTACATTACTACAACACAACTGCAACATGACTCCAACATGACTCCAACACAACTGCAACATGACTCCAACACAACTGCAACATGACTCCAACACAACTGCAACATGACTCCAACACAACTGCAACATGACTCCAACACGACTGCAACATGACTCCAACACAACTGCAACATGACTCCAACACAACTGCAACATTGCTCCAATGCACGACTCCAACACAACTGCAACATGACTCCCAAGTCCAACACACGACTCCAACACAACTGCAAAGTGACTCCAACACAACTGTAATACGACATGTCTAAAATACAACTGCAGTACAAAACAAATTCACCACTAAAATACAGCGACAACACATTTGCGATACAAAACGACTGCAACTCGACAACACAACTGCAACATGACTCCAACACACAACTACAACCCAACTGCAACACGACTCCAACACACAACTGCAACATGACTCCAACGCACAACTACAACCCAACTGCAACACGACTCCAACAAACAACTGCAACATGACTCCAACACACAACTACAACCCAACTGCAACACGACTCCAACACACAACTGCAACATGACGCCAACACACAACTACAACCCAACTTCAACATGACTCCAACACACAACTACAACCCAACTGCAACACGACTCCAACACACAACTGCAACATGACTCCAACACACAACTGCAACATCCCTGCAACTTGACTCCAACACAACTGTAACATGACTCTAACACACAACTGCAACATGACTCCAACATATAACTACAACATCACTGCAACATGACTCCAACACACAACTGCAACATCCCTGCAACATGACTCCAACACACAACTGCAACATCCCTGCAACTTGACTCCAACACAACTTTAACATGACTCTAACACACAACTGCAACATGACTCCAACATATAACTACAACATCACTGCAACATGACTCCAACACACAACTGCAACATCACTGCAACATGACTCCAACACACAACTACAACATCACAGCAATATGACTCCAACACACAACTACAACATACCTGCAACATGACTCTAACACACAACTATAACACAACTGCAACATGACATAACTACAACCTCACTGCAACATGACTCCAACACACAACTACAACATCACTGCAACATGACGCCAACATATAACTACAACATCACTGCGACATGAGTCCAACCCATGACTCCAACACAACTGTTACGTGACTCTAACACACAACTACAACACAACTGCAACATGACTCCAACGCACGACTAAAACACAACTGCAACATGACTCCAATGCATGACTACAGTACCACTGCAACATGACTCCAACACATGACTACAACACAACTGCAACATGACTACAACACAACTGCAACATGACTCCAACACAACTGCAACATGACTCCAACACAACTGCAACATGACTCCAACACATGACTCCAACACAACTGCAACATGACTCCAACACAACTGCAACATGACTCCAACACATGACTCCAACACCACTGCAACATGACTCCAACACATGACTCCAACACAACTGCAACATGACTCCAACACAACTGCAACATGACTCCAACACATGACTCCAACACAACTGCAACATGACTCCAACACAACTGCAACATGACTCCAACACCACTGCAACATGACTCCAACACATGACTCCAACACAACTGCAACATGACTACAACATCACTGCAACATGACGCCAACATATAACTACAACATCCCTGCAACATGAGTCCAACCCATGACTCCAACACAACTGTTACGTGACTCTAACACACAACTACAACACAACTGCAACATGACTCCAACGCACGACTAAAACACAACTGCAACATGACTCCAATGCATGACTACAGTACCACTGCAACATCACTCCAACACAGGACTACAACACAACTGCAACATGACTCCAACGCACAACTGCAACATGACTCCAACACAACTGCAACATGACTCCAACACAACTGCAACATGACTCCAACACACGACTGCCACATGACTCCAACACGACTGCAACATGACTCCAACACGACTGCAACATGACTCCAACACACGAATGCTACATGACTCCAACACGACTGCAACATGACTCCAACACAACTGCAACATGACTCCAACACAACTGCAACATGACTCCAACACATGACTCCAACACAACTGCAACATGACTCCAATGCACGACTCCAACACACGACTGCAAAACAACTGCTACATTACTACAACACAACTGCAACATGACTACAACACACGACTGCAAAACAACTGCTACATTACTACAACACAACTGCAACATGACTACAACAGACGATTGCTCCATGACTCCCAACACATGGCTGCAATACAACTGCAATAGGGATGTCCCGATCCGATATTTGGATCTGATCGGCCGCCGATATTTGCCAAAATATGCGTATCGGCAAGGCATGGGAAAATGCCGATCCAGATCCAGTTTTAAAAAAAAACTCCAGTCCGTGTTTTCCAACGCACCAATTTAAATAATACATTCCACTTTTCTGCTGCTCCCTATTTTCTGTTCTGCATTTTCCAGCACACCTTCAACACATCCACAAGTCTGTGGATTCTCACGCAGTTGCTTTTAGCTGCTGGCATTACACGACAGGCTCTTCTCACTCTTTCCTGTGTCTCCCTCTCACAGACAGCAAGGGCACCTTCTTACACACGTCACATACTGTCATGTCATACGTCACATACGTATACGTCCTCCTTGAGCAGAGAGGTAGCAGCATGGCTAACGTTAGCTGTGATGCTAGCGCACGGCAAATCTATGCCACGCACAAAATCAAATAAAAAAATAAGCGCATAACAATTTTCGACACACGGACACGACAGAGAAAACAGTTTTCGTCATCATTGTTCAAATATTGTAATGTCTGTCGAGACGCTTATCTCCATTCGGTGCCACACGTCCACACCATCAAAATGCCCAGGCAAAAATTTCCAGATCAACACCGTATGAAAAAAATTAGTGATTTTTTTAGTTGTGATTTTCTTCTCTGCATGAAAGTTTAAAAGTAGCATATATTAATGCAGTATGAAGAAGAATGTTTTAATGTAGACACATAGAATCATCATACTGCTGTGATTATATGCATCAAGTGTTCATTCAAGGCTAAGGCAAAATATCGAGATATATATCGTGTATCGCGATATGGCCTTAAAATATCGCAATATTAAAAAAAGGCCATATCGCCCAGCCCTAGTTTCAATGATGCCATTTCTGTTTGTCATGTATAATTTTGTCTATTTTGTGTTTATCCTTGAATAAACAGGTCAGTTTCTTGCTACCAACCATTGTGTATTATTCAAACTCCCCTAATTCAGCTGGCTAGTTGTTATCAAGAGTACTAAAACCCTTTTCAACATGATTCTGACAACTAAGTAGGCTAAATAACTTTAAACTTTAATACATGCTCAGATAGGCCAGTATCGGTCAGTATCGGTATCGGTCAGTATCGGTATCGGATCGGAAGTGCAAAAACCTGGATCGGGTCATACCTAAACTGCAACATGACTCCAACGCACAAATACAACACAACTACAACATGACTCCTACACAACTGCAACATGTCTCCAACACATGACTACAACACAACTGCAACACGACTCCCAAGTCCAACACATGACTCCAACACATGACTCCAACACAACTGCAACATGACTCCAAGTAGGGCTGGGCGATATGGCCTTTTATTAATATCTCAATATTTTTGGGCCATGTCACGATACACCATATATATATCTTGATATTTTGCCTTAGCCTTGAATGAACACTTGATGCATATAATCACAGCAGTATGATGATTCTATGTGTCTACATTAAAACATTCTTCTTCATACTGCATTCATATATGCTACTTTTAAACTTCCATGCAGAGAGGGAAATCACAACTAAGTCAATTTAGCAAAAGTGTATTTATGAAACAGTTATTAAGCAGTGGCACAAACATTCATGTCATTTCAAAACAGAAAGTGCAAGATTGTCAGAGACATTTTAAAACAAGCTATTAGTGCACCTTTGTGCATGATGTCACTAAGATGACATATCAAAACAACACTAAATTAAAGCTGCAAGCAGCATTGGTCGGGCCCGCATATTTGGCAGGTGCTAGTCCTAAGTGTCCCAATACTTTTGTCCAGTTTTAGTAGTAAGTGTCCCAATACTTTTGTCAAGTTGTAGTCCTAAGTGTCCCAATACATTTGTCAAGTTTTAATCCTAAGTGTCCCAATACTTTTGTCCAGTTTTAGTCCTAAGTGTCCCAAAACATTTGTCCAGTTTTAGTCCTAAGTGTCCCAATACTTTTGTCCAGTGGTAGTTCTATGTGTCCCAATACTTTTGTCAAGTTTTAGTCCCAAGTGGCCCAATACTTTTGTCAAGTTTTAGTCCTAAGTGTCCCAATACTTTTGTCCAGTGGTAATCCGAAGTGTCCCAATATTTATGTCAAGTTGTAGTCAAGTGTCCCAATACTTTTGTCAAGTTTTAGTCCCAAGTGGCCCAAAACTTTTGTCAAGTTTTAGTCCCAAGTTTCCCAATACTTTTGTCAAGTTGTAGTCCCAAGTGTCCCAATACTTTTGTCCAGTTGTCGTCCTAAGTGTCCCAATACTTTTGTCCGGTGGTAGTCATAAGTGTCCCAATACTTTTGTCTAGTGTACCTACCTTGTCTGCATTGTGTGGGCACGCTGGTGCTTCCTGCTTTTAAGCAGCCATCTTAAAAAAGCAGCGCAGCGGGTCTTTGAAGGGTCATAAAATCAAAACCGGAGCAGGTATTAAAACGCTGTTCTGTTATTTTATACACAAGGGTTTAATCTCTCTCCTGTGTTAGTTTGAAGCCGAAACAACAAACGCGCTCAGAGGAGATAGATTTTGAAGAAAGGTGACCGGTTTTTACAAAAATTTTGTTTTGAAGGGGGAATAGCAAACTTCCTGTTGATTTTTGCAGGGGGTTGTCAATTTATGAAATGTAGGTCTAAGTGAGACCTACATAGAGGTTTTTGTTTCATGTCTCTCCGACCTTCCCAGTGGGAGTTACAGGCAGTTTTGTCAGTTCTTTCATCCGAGGAGCAGTTTTTTGTGCGTTTTATTAAAAAATTGCGCTAGAGCACAATTTTGAGATTTGGGGTTAGGTTTTTTTATTAGATCACAATTTTCCTGATGTGTGCGTTCAGTTTGGTGAGTTTTGAAGCATGTTAAGGGGGTCAAATTACAGCTCAAAGAGGCAAAAGTGACTGTTTTTAGTACTTTTTTGTCTTGAAGGGGGAATTGCCAACTTCCTGTTGATTTTAGCTCGAGAATGTACTATTATGAAATGTAGGTGTAAGTCAGACCTACATAGAGGTTTTTGTTTCATGTCTCTCCGACCTTCCTAGTGGGAGTTACAGGCAGTCTATTTTTTTTTTCCCTAGGGGGCACTAAAGCGCAATTTTGAGTTTTGTGGTTTGGTTTTTTTTTAAAAAAGGTAATTTTCGCAGGTCCTGATGTGTGGGTCAAATATGGTGAGTTTTGAAGCATGTTAAGTGGGTCAAATTACAGTTTAATGTGGCGGCGGAAGAATAAAGAATAAAGAATAAAACCTTACAAATTCAATAGGTCCTTATGTCCCATTGCATAAGGACTCCCAAAGGGAGTCCTTATGCAATGGGACATGCGGGCCCTAATTAAAGTGCACTTTTTGTACAGAACCCCACTACAATAGTTTAAAACAAATAAAGTGCACTTTTGTGCATGATGTCACACAAGATATTTCAATAAGTGTCAAATAAAAATGAGCTGCAGAATAGGAAATCAAATAGTGTATGTCCTTCACTATGTGGTAGGTTCCTGCGGACAATATCTCCTTCTGTTGTTGACTATTTGTTTTTGATTGATTGATTGAGACTTTTATTAGTAGGTTGCACAGTGAAGTACATATTGCGTACAATTGACCACTAAATGGTAACACCCCAATAAGTTTTTCAACTTGTTTAAGTCGGGGTCCACTGATTCAAATTAAATTCAATTAAATTCATACGGTGTTGATGTGGAAATGGTTGCTTGGGCATTTTGTTGGTGTGGCACCGGCTGGAGATGTTGACATGCGGAGTTTCAAGCACTCCTCATTCTCTAGCGGGTGACTTCTCTAATGATGCTACAAATTAGCAGTAGGTGCTACTTTTTGTAGCAACGCTTTTGCCGCATTATTGACATGTTACGGTTGTCTGTTCGACATATTCCCGCTTGAAGCCGAACCACCGCCAGACGATGGACCCCGTGCTGTTTTTCTTGGGAACTAATTCTTCCTTCATTTGTTACCAGTTTCGCACCTTCTTTCTCTCGTATTACCACTCGCACCGCACCGTTAGCACCATAGCTAACATTTTCCATGCCGCTACCTCTCTGCGTGTGACGTTGCACGCGCGACAGTATGTGACGTATGTAAGAAGGTGCGCTTGTTTTATGTCTCTGTGAGAAGGAGACACAAGAAAGAGTGAGTGTAGTGTAATGCCCGCAGCTAAAAGCAACTGCCTGAGAACGTATACTCCAATATCAACATATAGTCATTTTATATATCGCACTGACAAACCCACGATATAGCGAGTATATCGATATCGCCCAGCCCTAAATCCAACACAACTGCAAAGTGACTACAACACACGACTACAACACAACTGCAACATGACTACAACACAACTGCAACATGACTACAACACACGACTCCAACACAACTACAACATGACTCCCAAGTCCAACACACGACTACAACATGACTTCAACGCACAATTACAACACAACTGCAACATGACTCCCAAGCCCAACACATGACTCCAACACAACTGCAACATGACTCCAACACAACTGCAACATGACTCCAACACAACTGCAACATGACTCCAACACAACTGCAACATGACTCCAACACAACTGCAACATGACTCCAACACAACTGCAACATGACTCCAATGCACGACTACCACACAACTGCAACATGACTCCAACACAACTGCAACATGACTCCAACACAACTGCAACATTACTCCAATGCACGACTACCACACAACTGCAACATGACTCCCAAGTCCAACACACGACTACAACATGACTTCAACGCACAACTACAACACAACTGCAACATGACTCCAACACACGACTCCAACACCACTGCAACATGACTCCCAAGCCCAACACATGACTCCAACACAACTGCAACATGAGTCCAACACAACTGCAACATGACTCCAATGCACGGCTACCACACAACTGCAACATGACTCCCAAGTCCAACACATGACTCCAACACAACTGCAACATGACTCCAACACAACTGCAACATGACTCCAACACAACTGCAACATGACTCCCAAGCCCAACACATGACTCCAACACAACTGCAACATGAGTCCAACACAACTGCAACATGACTCCAACACACGACTCCAACACCACTGCAACATGACTCCCAAGCCCAACACATGACTCCAACACAACTGCAACATGACTCCAACACAACTGCAACATGACTCCCAAGCCCAACACATGACTCCAACACAACTGCAACATGACTCCAACACAACTGCAACATGACTCCAACACAACTGCAACATGACTCCAATGCACGACTACCACACAACTGCAACATGACTCCCAAGTCCAACACATGACTCCAACACAACTGCAACATGACTCCAACACATGACTCCAACATGACTCCAACACAACTGCAACATGACTCCAACACAACTGCAACATGACTCCCAAGCCCAACACATGACTCCAACACAACTGCAACATGACTCCAACACAACTGCAACATGACTCCAACACAACTGCAACATGACTCCCAAGCCCAACACATGACTCCAACACAACTGCAACATGACTCCAACACAACTGCAACATGACTCCAACACAACTGCAACATGACTCCAATGCACGACTAACACACAACTGCAACATGACTCCCAAGTCCAACACATGACTCCAACACAACTGCAACATGAGTCCAACACAACTGCAACATGACTCCAATGCACGACTACCACACAACTGCAACATGACTCCCAAGTCCAACACATGACTCCAACACAACTGCAACATGACTCCAACACAACTGCAACATGACTCCCAAGCCCAACACATGACTCCAACACAACTGCAACATGACTCCAACACAACTGCAACATGACTCCAACACAACTGCAACATGACTCCAACACAACTGCAACATGACTCCAATGCACAACTACCACACAACTGCAACATGACTCCCAAGTCCAACACACGACTCCCAACACAACTGCAACATGACTCCAACACACAATTACAACACAACTGCAACATGACTCCAATGCACGACTACCACACAACTGCAACATGACTCCCAAGTCCAACACATGACTCCAACACAACTGCAACATGACTCCAACACAACTGCAACATGACTCCAACACAACTGCAACATGACTCCAACACAACTGCAACATGACTCCAACACAACTGCAACATGACTCCCAAGCCCAACACATGACTCCAACACAACTGCAACATGACTCCAACACAACTGCAACATGACTCCAACACAACTGCAACATGACTCCAATGCACGACTACCACACAACTGCAACATGACTCCAACACAACTGCAACATGACTCCAATGCACAACTACCACACAACTGCAACATGACTCCAATGCACAACTACCACACAACTGCAACATGACTCCCAAGTCCAACACACGACTCCCAACACAACTGCAACATGACTCCAACACACAATTACAACACAACTGCAACATGACTCCAACACACGACTCCAACACCACTGCAACATGACTCCCAAGCCCAACACATGACTCCAACACAACTGCAACATGACTCCAACACAACTGCAACATGACTCCAACACAACTGCAACATGACTCCAAAACAACTGCAACATGACTCCAACACAACTGCAACATGACTCCTATGCACGACTACCACACAACTGCAACATGACTCCAACACAACTGCAACATGACTCCAACACAACTGCAACATGACTCCAATGCACAACTACCACACAACTGCAACATGACTCCCAAGTGCAACACACGACTCCCAACACAATCGCAACATGACTCCAACACACAATTACAACACAACTGCAACATGACTCCAATGCACAATTACAACACAACTGCAACATGACTCCAATGCACGACTACCACACAACTGCAACATGACTCCCAAGCCCAACACATGACTCCAACACAACTGCAACATGACTCCAACACAACTGCAACATGACTCCAACACACGACTGCTACATGACTCCCAAGTCCAACACACGACTACAACATTACTTCAACGCACAACTACAACACAACATGACTCCAACACCACTGCAACATGACTCCCAAGCCCAACACATGACTCCAACACAACTGCAACATGAGTCCAACACAACTGCAACATGACTCCAATGCACGACTACCACACAACTGCAACATGAGTCCAACACAACTGCAACATGACTCCAACACACAATTACAACACAACTGCAACATGACTCCAATGCACGACTACTACACAACTGCAACATGACTCCAACACAACTGCAACATGACTCCAATGCACGACTACCACACAACTGCAACATGACTCCCAAGCCCAACACATGACTTCAACACAACTGCAACATGACTCCAACACAACTGCAACATGACTCCAATGCACGACGACCACACAACTGCAACATGACTCCCAAGTCCAACACACGACTACAACATGACTTCAACGCACAACTACAACACAACTGCAACATGACTCCAACACACGACTCCAACACCACTGCAACATGACTCCCAAGCCCAACACATGACTCCAACACAACTGCAACATGACTCCAACACAACTGCAACATGACTCCAACACAACTGCAACATGACTCCAATGCACGACTACCACACAACTGCAACATGACTCCAACACAACTGCAACATGACTCCAACACAACTGCAACATGACTCCAATGCACGACTACCACACAACTGCAACATGACTCCAACACAACTGCAACATGACTCCAACACAACTGCAACATGACTCCAATGCACAACTACCACACAACTGCAACATGACTCCCAAGTCCAACACACGACTCCCAACACAACTGCAACATGACTCCAACACACAATTACAACACAACTGCAACATGACTCCAATGCACGACTACCACACAACTGCAACATGACTCCCAAGCCCAACACATGACTCCAACACAACTGCAACATGACTCCAACACAACTGCAACATGACTCCAACACAACTGCAACATAACTCCAATGCACAACGACCACACAACTGCAACATGACTCACAAGTCCAACACACGACTCCCAACACAACTGCAACATGACTCCAACACACAATTACAACACAACTGCAACATGGCTCCAACGCACTACTACAATACAACTGCAATACAACAAGACTACGACACCTACAACACCACTGCAACATGACTCCGATGCATGACTACAAAACAACGGCAACATGACTCCAACATACGACTACAATACGACCGCAATACAACGCGACCACAACAAGACTAACGCATGACTACAACGCAACTGTAATATAATACGACTGCAATACAACGCAACACCAACACCGGACTACAAAGGAACTGTAATCAAAAAAAGACTACAACGCAACTGCAGCATGACCCCAACACACAACTACAACACAACTGCAACACACCTACAACACAATTGCAACATGACTCCAACACACAATTGCAATACAACTACAACACCACCGCAACATGACTCCAACACACAAATACAACACAACTGCAATACAACACCACCACAACATGACTACAACGCAACTGTAATACAATACGACTGCAATACAACGCAACACCGACACCGGACTACAAAGGAACTGTAATAAAACATGACTACAACACAACTGCAGCATGACCCCAACACACAACTACAACACAACTGCAACACACCTACAAAACAACGGCAACATGACGCCAACACACAACTGCAATACAACTCGACTACAACACAACTACAACATGACTCCAACACACAAATACAACACAACTGCAATACAACTCGACTAAAACACCACCACGTGACTCCAACACACGACTACAATACAACTGCAATACAAAGCCACTACAACACAACTACAACACCACCACAACATGACTAAAGCATGACTACAACGCAACTGTAATACAACACGACTGCGATACAACGCAACTCCAACACCGAACTACAATGTAACTAATAAAACACAACTTCAAAACAACTACATTCCTGCAACATGACTACAACACAACTATGACACTATTACACCAGACCTCAAATACAACTGGACTGCAACACCCCCACAAAGCAACTGCATTAGGAGTGCACAAAAAAACCCGATTGACATCTAAATCGCGATTGTTATTCATTCCGACTCTAAATCGATTCATCATTTTCAGAAATCTGAGTTAAAAAATCTGGAATACATTTTTAAAAGTACATTTTTATGCCTTCTCCATGCAACCAGAAGGAGCTTTTTTTTCACCTGTAACCTATTTTGAAAAAATTTCATTATAATTATTACACCAAATAATACATTGCGAGAATCGGTTTGAGGCGAGAATCGTGTTGAATCAATTCTGAATCGAATCCATGAATTGAGTAACGTGGACCCCGACTTAAACAAGTTGAAAAACCTATTGGGGTGTTACCATTTAGTGGTCAATTGTACGGAATATGTACTTCACTGTGCAATCTGCTAATAAAAGTTTCAATCAATCAATCAATCAATCGTCACCCAAGGAACCGGAATGGGATCGAATCGTTAGCTGCCCAAAGATTCACACATCTAACTGCAATACAACTCAACTGCTATACAAAACGATTACAACAGACCTGAAATACAACTCGACTGCAACACACCGACAACTAAGGCTGAGAATCTTTGGGCACCACACGATTCGATTAGATTTTTCGAGGTAACGATTCGATTCAGATACAATTTTCGATTCAAAACGATTCTCGATTAAAAATGTCTACTTTTTAAATAACATTGGAGGCACTTCTATGAGTAACGACATTCCTCCATAAAATAGATAAACAGCGCGGATATATTTCTATATTACTTAAAAGAAAACTGGTTTTGTTTAATAAAATTCTACTCAAATATTGAATAAAGTCAAATACAAATAAGAGAAGTATCCAACACTTTACTTTTCTAAAGTAAATGTGTACAGCAGATATGATCATCTACATCAGGGGTGCCCAAACTACGGCCCCCAGCGTCCAAAATCTGGCCCGCGGGAAGTTCCAAGTTAAAAAAAAAAAAAGTATATATATTTTTTATTTAAAAAAAATAAAAATAATTTAAAAAAGTTTTTTTTAATTTTTTTTAATCTGTTCTATCTAATCCATTTTCTACCACTTGTTACTCTCTGTGTCTCTTAGCCGCTCAGGCAAATCATATTGTCTATATATATATATATATATATATACATATATATATATATATATATATATATATATATATATATATATAAATATATATATATATATATATATATATGTGTAGTTATATATACATATATCCACATTTTTTTTTAACCCAATGCGGCCCCCGAGTCAAAAAGTTTGGGGACCCCTGATCTACATCAGCAATATAATTTGTCTGAGTGAATGGGCAGGACAGATTAAAAAAAAAGGGAAAAAAATGAAAATTAAAAACATTTCTTTTAAAATCGATTTTTTTTTTTAGAAAAATAGCGATTAATTTGAAAATCGAATTTAGATGTTTTTTAATCACTTAAGAATCGTTGCATATAGAAATCACGATTAATTCTAAAATATTTTTTAAATTGTTTTAAACAATTAAGAATCGTTACAAGCAAGAATAGCGATTAATTTGAAAATCGATTTTTTTTTTTTATCACTCGTTACATATAGGAATCGCAAATAATTTGAAAATGTATTTTGGATTTTTTTTTTTTTTTATCAATTAAGAATCGTTACAAGCAAAAATAGCGATTAATTTGAAAATCGATTTTTTTTTTAAAATTTTTTTTTTAATCAATTAAGAATCGTTACATCTAGGAATCGCGATTAATTTGAAAATCGATTTTAAAAAAATAATCAATTAAGAATCGTTACAAGTAAGAATCGCGATTAATTCGAAAATCTTTTTTTTTTTTATCAATTAAGTCGTTACATTTAGGAATCGCGAATAATTTGAAAATGTATTTTTGATTTTTTTTTTTTATCAATTAAGAATCGTTACAAGCAAAAATAGCGATTGATTTGAAAATCTTTTTTTTTTTTATCAATTAAGAATCGTTACATCTAAGAATTGCGATTAATTTGAAAATCGATTTTAGATTTAAAAAAAATAATCAATTATGAATCGTTACAAGTAAGAATAGCGATTAATTTGAAAATCGATTTTTTTTTTTTTTTATCAATTAAGTCGTTACATATAGGAATCGCGAATAATTTGAAAATGTATTTTGGATTTATTTATTTTTTTATCAATTAAGAATCGTTACAAGCAAAAATAGCGATTGATTTGAAAATCTTTTTTTTTTTTATCAATTAAGAATCGTTACATCTAGGAATCGCGATTAATTTGAAAATCGATTTTAGATTAAAAAAAAATAATCAATTAAGAATCGTTACAAGTAAGAATCGCGATTAATTTGAAAATCGATTTTTTTTTTTTTTTTATCAATTAAGTCGTTACATATAGGAATCGCAAATAATTTGAAAATGTATTTTGGATTTTTTTTTTTTTTATCAATTAAGAATCGTTACAAGCAAAAATAGCGATTAATTTGAAAATCGATTTATTTTTTTTTATTTTTTTTATCAATTAAGAATCGTTACATCTAGGAATCGCGATTAATTTGAAAATCGATTTTAGATTTAAAAAAAAAATCAATTAAGAATCGTTACAAGTAAGAATCGCGATTAATTCGAAAATCTTTTTTTTTTTATCAATTAAGTCGTTACATTTAGGAATCGCGAATAATTTGAAAATGTATTTTGGATTTTTTTTTTTATCAATTAAGAATCGTTACAAGCAAAAATAGCGATTGATTTGAAAATCTTTTTTTTTTTTATCAATTAAGAATTGTTACATCTAAGAATTGCCATTAATTTGAAAATCGATTTTAGATTTAAAAAAAATAATTAAGAATCGTTACAAGTAAGAATAGCGATTAATTTGAAAATCGATTTTTTTTTTTTTATCAATTAAGTCGTTACATATAGGAATCGCGAATAATTTGAAAATGTATTTTGGATTTTTTTTTTTTTATCAATTAAGAATCGTTACAAGCAAAAATAGCGATTGATTTGAAAATCTATTTTTTTTTAATCAATTAAGAATCGTTACATCTTGGAATCGCGATTAATTTGAAAATCGATTTTAAATTTAAAAAAAATAATCAATTAAGAATCGTTACAAGTAAGAATCGCGATTAATTTGAAAATCGATTTTTTTTTTTTTAATCAATTAAGTCGTTACATATAGGAATCGCGAATAATTTGAAAATGTATTTGGATTTTTTTTTTTATCAATTAAGAATCGTTACAAGCAAAAATAGCGATTGATTTGAAAATCGATTTTTTTTTTTTTAATCAATTAAGAATCGTTACATCTAAGAATCGCGATTAATTTGAAAATCGATTTTAGATTTAAAAAAAATAATCAATTAAGAATCGTTACAAGTAAGAATAGCGATTAATTCGAAAGTCTATTTTTTTTTTATCAATTAAGTCGTTACATATAGGAATCGCAAATAATTTGAAAATGTATTTTGGATTTTTTTTTTTTTTTTTTTTATCAATTAAGAATCGTAACAAGCAAAAATAGCGATTAATTTGAAAATCGATTTTTTTTTTTTAATCAACTAAGAATCGTTACATATAGGAATCGCAATTAATTTGAAAATCGATTTTAGATTTCAAAAAAAATAATCAATTAAGAATTGTTACAAGTAAGAATCGCGATTAATTCGAAAATCGATTTTTTTTATTTTTATCAATTAAGTCGTTACATATAGGAATCGTGAATAATTTGAAAATGTATTTTGGATTTTTTTTTTTATCAATTAAGAATCGTTACAAGCAAAAATAGCGATTAATTTGAAAATCGATTTTTTTTTTTTTTTATCAATTAAGAATCGTTACATCTAGGAATCGCGATGAATTTGAAAATCGATTTTAGATTTTTTTTAAAATAATCAATTAAGAATCGTTACAAGTAAGAATCGCGATTAATTAGAAAATGGATTTTTTTTTTTAATCATTTAAGTCGTTACATATAGGAATCGCGAATAATTTGAAAATGTATTTTGGATTTTTTTTTTTATCAATTAAGAATCGTTACAAGCAAAAATAGCGATTGATTTGAAAATTATAATTTTTTTTATCAATTAAGAATCGTTACATCTAGGAATCGCGATTAATTTGAAAATCGATTTTAGATTTTAAAAAAATAATCAATTAAGAATCGTTACAAGTAAGAATCGCGATTAATTCGAAAATCTATTTTTTTTTTTTATCAATTAAGTCGTTACATATAGGAATCGCGAATAATTTGACAATGTATTTTGGATTTTTTTTTTTCATCAATTAAGAATCGTTACAAGCAAAAATAGCGATTGATTTGAAAATCGTTTTTTTTTTTTATCAATTAAGAATCGTTACATCTAGGAATCGCGATGAATTTGAAAATCGATTTTAGATTTTTAAAAAATAATCAATTAAGAATCGTTACAAGTAAGAATCGCGATTAATTTGAAAATCGATTTTTTTTTTTTTATCAATTAAGTCGTTACATATAGGAATCGCGAATAATTTGAAAATGTATTTTGGATTTATTTTTTTTATCAATTAAGAATCGTTACAAGCAAAAATAGCGATTAATTTGAAAATCTTTTTTTTTTTTTTTTTTTTTTTTATCAATTAAGAATCGTTACATCTAGGAATCGCGATTAATTTGAAAATCGATTTTAGATTAAAAAAAAATAATCAATTAAGAATCGTTACAAGTAAGAATCGCGATTAATTCGAAAATCGATTTTTTTTTTTTTTTATCAATTAAGTCGTTACATATAGGAATCGTGAATAATTTGAAAATGTATTTTGGATTTTTTTTTTTTATCAATTAAGAATCGTTACAAGCAAAAATAGCGATTGATTTGAAAATCGATTTTTTTTTTTATCAATTAAGAATCGTTACATCTAGGAATCGCGATTAATTTGAAAATCGATTTTAGATTTTAAAAAAATAATCAATTAAGAATCGTTACAAGAATCGCGATTAATTCGAAAATCGATTTTTTTTTTTTTTTATCAATTAAGTCGTTACATATAGGAATCGCGAATAATTTGAAAATGTATTTTGGATTTTTTTTTTTTTATCAATTAAGAATCGTTACAAGCAAAAATAGCGATTGATTTGAAAATCGATTTTTTTTTTTTTTTTTTTTTTTATCAATTAAGAATCGTTACATCTAGGAATTGCGATTAATTTGAAAATCGATTTTAGATTTAAAAAAAAATAATCAATTAAGAATCGTTACAAGTCAGAATAGCGATTAATTCGAAAATCGATTTTTTTTTTTTTAATCAATTAAGTCGTTACGTATAGGAATCGCGAATAATTTGAAAATGTATTTTGGATTTTTTTTTAATCAATTAAGAATCGTTACAAGCAAAAATAGCGATTGATTTGAAAATCGATTTTTTTTTTTTAATCAATTAAGAATCGTTACATCTAGGAATCGCGATTAATTTGAAAATCGATTTTAGATTTTAAAAAAATAATCAATTAAGAATCGTTACAAGTAAGAATCGCGATTAATTCGAAAATCGATTTTTAAAAAAATCAATTAAGTCGTTACATATAGGAATCGCGAATAATTTGAAAATGTGTTTTTGATTTTTTTTTTTTTATCAATTAAGAATCATTACAAGCAAAAATAGCGATTAATTTGAAAATCAATTTTTTTTTTTATCAATTAAGAATCGTTACATATAGGAATCGCGATTAATTTGAAAATTGATTTTAGATTTTTTTTAAATAATCAATTAAGAATCGTTACAAGTAAGAATGGCGATTAATTCGAAAATCGATTTTTTTTTTTTATCAGTTAAGTCGTTACATATAGGAATCGCGAATAATTTGAAAATGTATTTTGGATTTTTTTTTTTTATCAATTAAGAATCGTTACAAGCAAAAATAGCGATTGATTTGAAAATCGATTTTTTTTTTTTTATCAACTAAGAATCGTTACATCTAGGAATCGCGATTAATTTGAAAATCGATTTTAGATTTTTTTTAAATAATCAATTAAGAATTGTTACAAGTAAGAATGGCGATTAATTCGAAAATCGATTTTTTTTTTTTTTATCAATTAAGTCGTTACATATAGGTATCGCGAATAATTTGAAAATGTGTTTTTGATTTATTTTTTTTTATCAATTAAGAATCATTACAAGCAAAAATAGCGATTAATTTGAAAATTGATTTTTTTTTTTATCAGTTAAGAATCGTTACATCTAGGAATCGCGATTAATTTGAAAATCGATTTTACATTAAAAAAAAAAAATCAATTAAGAATCGTTACAAGTAAGAATCGCGATTAATTCGAAAATCGATTTTTTTTTTTTAATCAATTAAGTCGTTACATATAGGAATCGCGAATAATTTGAAAATGTATTTTGGATTTATTTTTTTTTATCAATTAAGAATCGTTACAAGCAAAAATAGCGATTGATTTGAAAATCAATATTTTTTTTTATCAATTAAGAATCGTTACATCTAGGAATCGCGATTAATTTGAAAATCGATTTTAGATTTAAAAAAAATAATCAATTAAGAATCGTTACAAGTAAGAATAGCGATTAATTTGAAAATCGATTTTTTTTTTTTTTTTTATCAATTAAGTCGTTACGTATAGGAATCGCGAATAATTTGAAAATGTATTTTGGATTTTTTTTTTTTATCAATTAAGAATCGTTACAAGCAAAAATAGCGATTGATTTGAAAATCTATTTTTTTTTTATCAATTAAGAATCGTTACATCTAGGAATTGCGATTAATTTGAAAATCGATTTTAGATTTAAAAAAAATAATCAATTAAGAATCGTTACAAGTCAGAATAGCGATTAATTCGAAAATCGATTTTTTTTTTTTTTTATCAATTAAGTCGTTACATATAGGAATCGCGAATAATTTGAAAATGTATTTTTGATTTTTTTTTTTAATCAATTAAGAATCATTACAAGCAAAAATAGCGATTTATTTGAAAATCGATTTTTTTTTTTTTATCAATTAAGAATCGTTACATCTAGGAATCGCGATTAATTTGAAAATCGATTTTAGATTTAAAAAAAATAATCAATTAAGAATCGTTACAAGAATCGCGATTAATTTGAAAATCGATTTTTTTTTTTTTTTATCAACTAAGAATCGTTACTTATAGGAATCGCGATTAATTTGAAAATCGATTTTAGATTTTTTTTTAAATCAATTAAGAATCGTTACAAGTAAAAATCGCGATTAATTCGAAAATCTATTTTTTTTGGATTGATTGAAACTTTTATTAGTAGATTGCACAGTACAGTACATATTCCGTACAATTGACCACTAAATGGTAACACCCCAATAGGTTTTTCAACTTGTTTAAGTCGGGGTCCACTTAACACCCCTACTGCCATGCAACCGCAATACAACACCAATGCAACACAAAGCTACACCAACAAACCTGCAATACGATACAAATAAAACAACAATACGCGGGCACACAACAGCAACACAGCACCACAAGACGACGACAACAAACCTGCAACACAATACCAACGAAACACGGCTGCAACGCCGACGCAACGACCACTCAACACTGCTTTGCCTCATAAAAAGTACTTTTTCTGATGAAAAACAACAGCACGTCGGGCGCAGTGTCGCCGCCTAGTGGCCTTGCATGCGCATTACAGTTTTCTCCCTGCATTTTGGCAATGGCGTCGCCACGGAAACGAGATTTACTCGAGTCTCTCGGCGCGGCGACAACTCGAAGACGAAGGTGTGGAGAAGTTTGGGTGTGACTGGTGGTGGTCAGCAGTGAAAGGAGCAGTGTCCATAGCGACGTGCTATTATGGGCTGCCAGCTCAAGGCACCAAGGGAGTCTTCTATAGAAGCTGGGCTCGCTCCTTCAACAGAGAGGCCCCTTCATGTCCTTTCATCCTCCTCTTCCTCAGACACAGACCAGCCTTTATCTGCCCATCATGTGCTCGCTCTCGCTTCTCTCTCTCCTCCAGCCTGACCCGGTTTTCTCCAACCCGCATGGGGGGAGGGGATGGGGGGGGGGGGGGTGCTGATTTGGAGGCTAAATATTTGATCCATGGCTACGCTAGTGTCTGTAGCTTAATACCCTTTGGATGTTATCTCATAAGTCTGTGCAGCTTTTTCCCGCTCAAATAATCTCCACATCTCAACTCATCCTCCTCACGTCTGCCGCTGGAACGTGTGCACGTGCAGCAAGACCCCCTTCTAGCTTCTTCTCACTCAATGCTGTTGTCTCATCACTCTCATGCTGTCAATATTCCACTTTATAGTTTCTCATGACAACTTCAAACCTGCCAGACATACAGTAGTTCTTTCTGTTAAAACATCATGTTCTCATGTATGTCCTTCATCACACAGTCAACTTTTGACACTGTGGCTCCACTGCCGAGCATCCTTCTCATTCTGCTCTCATGTCCTCAACCTCATGACGTTGCTCACTCTAATTCATCCCTCAACAATCTCATTCTTGTCTTTCTGCCACGGACGCCATCTTCCTGCATCATCACTCATGATCCTCATCACACACATCCACCAACTCATCCGCCTGCGTCCTCATTCTAAACAACTACCGTATTTTCCGCACCATAAGGCGCCCTGGGTTATAAGCTGCGCCTTCAATGAACGGCATATTTCAAAACTTTGTCCACCTATAAGCCGCCCCGTGTTATAAGCCGCATCTAACTGCGCTAAAGGGAATGTCAAAAAACAGTCAGATAGGTCAGTCAAACTTTAATAATATATTAAAAACCAGCGTGATGTGGGCGCGCATGGAGTCGTATATCAACATGGACGGAGCTGCGTGAAAAAAGCCACCCGGCCTCTTCGCGTAAACTTCCCTTAACCACTCGCTCATCTTTTCTTCATCCATCCATCCCTTCGAGTTAGCTTTTATGATGACGCCGGCTGGAAAGGTCTCTTTTGGCAAGGTCTTCCTTTTGAATATCACCATGGGTGGAAGTTTCTGGCCATTAGCATGGCAAGCTAGAACCACAGTGAAGGATGACTTCTCATTCCCTGTGGTGCGAATATTCACCGTACGTGCTCCCGTTGTATCCACAGTGCGGTTCACAGGAATATCAAGTCAGTGGAACCTCGTCCATGTTGATAATGTTCTCTGGCCGGATCTTTTTTTCAGCTATCTTGTTTTTACAATATGCACGGAAAGTAGCCAGCTTTTCTTGAAAGTCTTTAGGCAGTTGCTGTGAAATAGTAGTCCGTGTGCGGATGGAGAGATTGCGTCTTTTCATGAACCGGAAACCTGTCGCTTAGTAGGAGCCATTTTGTGGTCTTTACAGATGTAAACACACAAAGGAAATGAAACGTAATATCCGCGCGCTTCTTCTGCTTCTATGGGGGCGGGTGGTTGCTTACAGTAGAAGAAGAAGCGCTTCCTCTTCTATGGGGGCGGGTGCTTACCTTGGCGGTTGCTTGCGTAGAAGAAGAAGCGCTTCCTGTTCTACGGGGAAAAAAGATGGCGGCTGTTTACCGTAGTTGCGAGACCTAAACTTTATGAAAATGAATCTTAATATTAATCCATATATAAAGCGCACCGGATTATAAGCCGCACTGTCAGCTTTTGAGTAAATTTGTGGTTTTTAGGTGCGGCTAATAGTGCGGAAAATACGGTACCTTCTCATTCCATGCATATCTCTGCTGTCTCGTGTTCTCAAGGTGTCTCATACTGTCTCGTGCTCTCGTGTGTTCCCTGGTCTTGTCCTATGCTGTCTCATCATCTCATGTTGTATCATGCTTTGTCATTTTCTCTTGCGTTCTCTCATGCTGCCTTGTGTTCGCATGTTTTGTCATGTTGTCATTGCATTCTCATCTCCCCCTGTGTTGTCTCATGCTCTATCAAATTATTTTATACTGTCTTGTGTTGTCTCATACTCTCATGATCTCTTGTGTTCTCATGTTGTCTCATGTTCTGTCATGTTGCCTTTTACTGTCTCATACTCTTTCTTGTTCTCAAAGTGGATCATGCCATCTCTCGCGTTTTCTCATATCCACTTATACTCATGTTCCCTTGCGTTCTGTCATGTTGTCTCATGTTCTTTATTGTTGCCTTGTTTTCTCATGTTGTATCATATTGCCTTATACGGTCATGTTCTCTTGTGTTCCCATGTTGCCTCATGTTCTCATCTTGTCTCATGTTCTTTGTTGCCTTGTTTTCTCATGTTGTATCATATTGCCTTACACTGTCTAATGTTCTCTTGTGTTCTCATGTTCTTAAATGTTGCCTTGTTGTCTCATGTTGTATCATATTGCCTTATACGGTCATGTTCTCTTGTGTTCCCATGTTGCCTCATGTTCTCATCTTGTCTCATGTTCTTTGTTGCCTTGTTTTCTCATGTTGTATCATATTGCCTTATACGGTCATGTTCTCTTGTGTTCCCATGTTGCCTCATGTTCTCATGTTGTCTCATGTTCTTTATTGTTGCCTTGTTTTCTCATGTTGTATCATATTGTCTTACACTGTCTCATGTTCTCTTGTGTTCTCATGTTCTTAAATGTTGCCTTGTGTTCTCATGTCTCATATTATGTCATGTAGCCTTGTTTTCACATGTATCATATTGTCTTATCCCGTATCACGTTCTCTGGTGTTCTCTCAATGTCTTGTGATGTCTCATGTTCTCTCATGCTGTCATTATCTCACGTTATCTTGTGTTCTGTCATGTTGCCCTGTGTTCTCATGTCTCATACTATGTCATGTAGCCTTGTTTTCACATGTATCATAATGTCTTATCCCGTATCATGTTCTCTTGTGTTCTCTCAATGTCTCATGTTCTCTCATGCTGTCATTATCTCACGTTATCTTGTGTTCTGTCATGTTGCCCTGTGTTCTCATGTCTCATATTATGTCATGTAGCCTTGTTTTCACATGTATCATAATGTCTTATCCCGTATCATGTTCTCTTGTGTTCTCTCAATGTCTTGTGATGTCTCATGTTCTCTCATGCTGTCATTATCTCACGTTATCTTGTGTTCTGTCATGTTGCTTTGTGTTCTCATGTCTCATATTATGTCATGTAGCCTTGTTTTCACATGTATCATAATGTCTTATCCCGTATCATGTTCTCTTGTGTTCTCTCAATGTCTTGTGATGTCTCATGTTCTCTCATGCTGTCATTATCTCACGTTATCTTGTGTTCTGTCATGTTGCCCTGTGTTCTCATGTCTCATATTATGTCATGTAGCCTTGTTTTCACATGTATCTTATTGTCTTATCCCGTATCATGTTCTCTTGTGTTCTCTCAATGTCTTGTGATGTCTCATGTTCTCTCATGCTGTCATTATCTCATGTTTTCTTGTGTTCTCATGTTGCTTTGTGTTCTCATGGCTCATATTATGTCATGTAGCCTTGTTTTCACATGTATCACAATGTCTTATCCCGTATCATGTTCTCTTGTGTTCTCTCAATGTCTTGTGATGTCTCATGTTCTCTCATGCTGTCATTATCTCACGTTATCTTGTGTTCTGTCATGTTGCCCTGTGTTCTCATGTCTCATATTATGTCATGTAGCCTTGTTTTCACATGTATCATATTGTCTTATCCCGTATCATGTTCTCTTGTGTTCTCTCAATGTCTTGTGATGTCTCATGTTCTCTCATGCTGTCATTATCTCACGTTATCTTGTGTTCTGTCATGTTGCCCTGTGTTCTCATGTCTCATATTATGTCATGTAGCCTTCTTTTCACATGTATCATATTGTCTTATCCCGTATCATGTTCTCTTGTGTTCTCTCAATGTCTCATGTCCTCTCATGCTGTCGTTATCTCACGTTGTCTTGTGTTCTGTCATGTTGCCCTGTGTTCTCATGTCTCATATTATGTCATGTAGCCTTGTTTTCACATGTATCATAATGTCTTATCCTGTATCATGTTCTCTTGTGTTCTCTCAATGTCTTGTGATGTCTCATGTTCTCTCATGCTGTCGTTATCTCACGTTATCTTGTGTTCTGTCATGTTGCCTCGCGTTCTCATATTTCTCATGTTGCTTTGTGTTCTCATGTTTTCTCATATCGCCTTATGCCGTCTCGTGTTTTCTTTTGTTCTCATGCTGTCTCACATCTCAGATTCTTTCGTGCCTTACACCGTCTCATGTTCTCATCCTGTCCGATGAGATCGCTGAGGCAAAAACAACGTTGCCTGAACCAATGCTGCAGTTTCTCACAACGAAGAAGAATCATCAGGTAAAATGTCTTCCACTCAACATTTGTTTACTTTCTGCTGCTTTTTTTTTTGCTAATGTTTTTTTCTTGGGCTGTGATTGGCTGAGGCTGACCTGCCAATCATCTGGCAGAACCTACTCCCCGCCCCCAACAAGGGACAGTGGAGACAGGACGTAGTCCGCTTTTCACCAGGAGTAATCCTACCTCCTAAAAGAGCGCAACAGGAACCAGCAGAACACAGGTCAGAACTCTGATGGTTCCTAAGGGTAACCCGTTAGGGGTGCAGGTAATTATCGGGCCAATATGAGGATATATGACGTCATACCAATACATCTGTTAACATTCAAAAAAGACTTAGATAACTGCGACACAAACCTTCACAATTGTTAGAAAGTCCACTGTTTAATATGTTTGTGTGTATGCTTCACTGATGAGACTATTTGGTAAACATCGTTTTGTCCTACTAATTTCGGCGGTTCTTGAACCCACCATAGTGTGGACTGTGACGCAACAGTTTGTTCACATGTAAAATCTTCCACTCCTTTGTCTCATTTTGTCCACCAAACCTTTTATACTGTGCGTGAATGCACATAAGTGCGCTTTGTTGATGTTATTGGCTTGTTGGAGTGCTAATCAGGCATATTTGGTCATCTAATCCAGTGGTTCTCAAATGGGGGTGCGCGTACCCCTGGGGGGAACTTGAAGGTATGCCAAGGTGTACAAACTAGAGATGCGCGGTTTGCGGGCACAACCGCGGAGTCCGCGGATTATCCGCGGATCGGGCGGATGAAATTTAAAAAAATTTGATTTTATCCGCGGGTCGGGTCGAGTGGTTAAAAAAAAATTAGATTTTAAATAGATTCAGGCGGGTGGCAGTTAAACCAATTCGGAAATATATATACATAGTTAGTCCGGGACCGAGGCCCCTTCCCCCGAGAGGGCCCCACCGGGAGCCGTAGCTGAGGCGATCCGCGAGAAGGGCCCGACGCACGTCCAGGGTCACCACCGCGCCCACCGCACCGACACCCCGCCTCGTCCGCCTTCGCCGCGGTCGGCGTCACGCGCAGCAGGTAAGCAGCTTACCTGCCCGCCACCCCCGTGGCCGGGGGCTCGTAACAGGGGTCACTCCGCGCGCTCCGCCCGCGCAGCTTACCTGCCCGCCACCCCTGTTGCCGGGGGCGCGTAACAGGGGTCACTCCGCGCGCAGTGCGCTCACGAAAGGGGTGGGGCTCACCCTGGTTGATATAGACAGCAGCTAGGACGGTGGCCATGGAAGTTGGAACCCGCTAAGAAGTGTGTAACAACCCACCTGCCGAATCAACTAGCCCTGAAAATGGATGGCACTGGAGCGTTGGGCCCATATACCCGGCCGTCGCCTGCAGCGAGACGCGCTTGGAGGTGCGCTCAGCGCGGCTCCCATATGATTGCGCACTGGTGTGCGTCTGGGTCGTGACAGCGTGGCACGCGAATGTCTGTGCTGCATTGGATCAGTCTCCTTTCTTTAACAGGCAAAAGCTTTATAACCTCACTAATGCCTTGCATCGTCTATATTAGATATATAACAACGGGCGGATGCGGGCGGATGCGGTTCTGATCAAATGTTAGATCGGGTGGATTGCGGATGGTTGAAGACTTTCTGATGCGGTTGCGGATGAAATAATTGCCTATCCGCGCATCTCTAGTACAAACACATATACACATTCTGTACATATACAAGTACATATGCATACTTACACTCATGCACATAATCGCGTTTCATCAAACATATATTAACGTTGTTGCCCTAGGGTAAACTGGGTGTAACACATGGCACACTGACAAAGCTTAACCTATTGTGACTATAACAATCTACAAGGTTAACGTAGGTTGCTTCTCTTTCTCCCCCTCCATTTTTCTGCATTCTTTCGTATCTCAAGTTATCATTACGTATATGTATTGTTGCATTTAATTAATTAATTAATTAAATTAAATTAAATTAAATTAACCCTAACCCTAACCCTAAATTAAATTAAAATTTAATTAATTAATTAATAATAAAGGTAAATTATTGGTATTGTTCATTATCAATAGCGCTATTTCTATTGGTATTTGTATTGATCCATTTGTAGTGTAATAATGCTCATTGTCATTTCTGTATTATTTTTTATTTTTCGCTAACTGCTTATTTGCTATTACTTTTACCATCATATTTGTACATGTCCTATTTGCTGATGTTGCTCTATTGTTGTTGTTGTTGTTTTTGTCTCTGTCTAATCCCCCTCTTGTCCCCACAATTTCCCCCTCTTAAAAAAAAAAAAAAAAAGAAGGTATGCCAAGGGGTACGTGAGATATTTTTTAAATATTCTAAAAATAGCAACAATTCAAAAATCCTTTATAAATATATTTATTGAATAATTCTTCAACAAAATATGAATGTAAGTTCATAAACTGAACATCAAATCAAGTAGGCTATTCCATTCGTTACCATAAACTCAGTTTCCCCCATGCCGTGATGGTTTGACCCTCACTAAAATGTCTGTCAAAAAGAACTGTGAAAAGAAATGCAACAATGCAATATTCAGTGTTGACAGCTAGATTTTTTTGTGGACATGTTCCATAAATATTGATGTTAAAGATTTATTTTTTTGTAAAGAAATGTTTAGAATTAAGTTCATGAATCCCTAAAGAGGGCACTTTAAGTTGATGATTACTTCAATGTGTAGAAATCTTTATTTATAATTAAATTTTTCAACAAGTTTTTAGTTATTTTTTATATCTTTTTTTCCCAAATAGTTCAAGAAAGACCACTACAAATGAGCAATATTTTTGCACTATTATACAATTTAATAAATCAGAAACTGATGACATAGTGCTGTATTTTACTCCTGTATCTCTTTTTTTTCAACCAAAAATGCTTTGCTCTGATTAGGGGGTACTTGAATTAAAAAAATGTTCACAGGGGGTACATCACTGAAAAAAAGGTTGAGAACCACTGCTCTAATCAATGCTAACATGCTATTTAGGCTAGCTGTATGTACATATTGCATCATTATGCCTCATTTGTAGGTATACTTGAGCTCATTTAGTATCCTTTACTTTTATCCTCTTTGTATATCATTTATATTTGCATTACAATATTGGCTGCATTTCTGATAGTTGTTTGTTTGCCATGTTGTTCCAGACCACAGCAAACGTTACCCAGCTTGCAAAGATTAGATAGAAGACAACCTGCCACTTCCTTTAACTTGGACACACACATCTATACCTTTTGGCCATTAAAAGCCAGTCATTTCCAGGAGTTATCTCACCTTCTGAAAAGCCTCTGATTTACTAATGGTTTCTAATGTTGTAAAAATGTGTAGAATAAATATTACATTTCAACATTTCTGCCAACGAAGATTTGCTTCAGCCTGCGACACATAGTCATTTAGATAGTAGGCTAAAATGTGTTGCCTTCAATATAACACTTATGTAAGCTTTTCATTTTTTGGTTGGTTTTTGTATTTTTGGTCCAATATGGCTCTTTCAGTGTTTTGGGTTGCCGAATCTGGGTTAGGGTGAGCAAATCAAGCGCTCATTTTCTCCTCAGTACCATAAACGGCCTGTCATAAACTTCCCCTGAGCTCATTGTAAACAAAAACAGTGTTCTTCATTGTTTCACAGGAAGACATTTCAGGCACTATTTGCACTAAATATTCTGCAAGGACGGGGGGAACATTGTGCTTCAACACATCATACCTTTTGAAAGCTTATAGTGCAGAGCTAGGCAAATATTTTGACTCGGGGGGGGCCACATTGAGAGAACAAAATGTGTCTGGGGGGGGGGGGGGGGGGGTAATGTGTATGTGTGTATAAATTATATGTAAACCATACTTGCCAACCTTGAGACCTCCGATTTCGGGAGGTTGGGGGCGTGGTTAAGATATATATATATAAGAAATACTTGACTTTCAGTGAATTCTAGCTACCGTATTTTCCGCACTATTAGCCGCACCTAAAAACCACAAATTTTCTCAAAAGCTGACAGTGCGCCTTATAACCCGGTGCGCTTTATATATGGATTAATATTAAGATTCATTTTCATAAAGTTTCGGTCTCGTAACTACGGTAAACAGCCGCCATCTTTTTTCCCGGTAGAACAGGAAGCGCTTCTTCTTCTACGCAAGCAACCGCCAAGGTAAGCACCCGCCCCCATAGAACAGGAAGCGCTTCTTCTTCTACTGTAAGCAACCACCCGCCCGCGTAAAAGAAGAAAAAGCGCGCGGATATTACCGTAGGTTTCATTTCCTTTGTGTGTTTACATCTGTAAAGACCACAAAATGGCTCCTACTAAGCGACAGGGATCCGGTTCATGAAAAGACGCAATCTCTCCATCCGCACACGGATTACTATTTCACAGCAACTGATATTCCTGTGAACCGCACTGTGGATACAACGGGAGCACGTACGGTGAATATTCGCACCACAGGGAATGAGAAGTCATCCTTCACTGTGGTTCTAGCTTGCCATGCTAATGGCCAGAAACTTCCACCCATGGTGATATTCAAAAGGAAGACCTTGCCAAAAGAGACCTTTCCAGCCGGCGTCATCATAAAAGCTAACTCGAAGGGATGGATGGATGAAGAAAAGATGAGCGAGTGGTTAAGGGAAGTTTACGCGAAGAGGCCGGGTGGCTTTTTTCACGCAGCTCCGTCCATGTTGATATACGACTCCATGCGCGCCCACATCACGCTGGTTTTTAATATATTATTAAAGTTTGACTGACCTATCTGACTGTTTTTTTGACATTCCCTTTAGCGCAGTTAGATGCGGCTTATAACACGGGGCGGCTTATAGGTGGACAAAGTTTTGAAATATGCTGTTCATTGAAGGCGCGGCTTATAACCCAGGGCGACTTATGGTGCGGAAAATACAGTACACACACATAACACTCATCTACTCATTGTTGAGTTAAGGGTTGAATTGTCCATCCTTGTTCTATTCTCTGTCACTATTTCAGTACACACACATTATACCAATATACATTATAAAATCAATAAGAAAACGGGAGCTCTAATTTGGGAGTCTGAATTAGGATCAGAAGTTCCTATATAAACATTGCGCACTCACGTCGCCTTTTTGTATTGATTACTGCAGCTGTGCACTGGATTCATTCACAAATACAAACTACAACTCACAAACACTTTAGAGTTAGGCTCCACCATCAGAATGTGTACTTAAACTTATAAAGATCACATGGATATTATTCAGTGAGTTGATTCACCAAAACTAACCTGTTATTCAGGAGGAGAAAGCACACAGGACGTTTCAATTGTTCACAGACTGGTCGCGCTCATCAGAATGACAAGACACTTCCGGTCTGCAGGTGATAGCATTCAATTGGGAAGAAACGCCCTACTGCCCCCTACTGACCAATGTGAATACTGATAAATGTGTAATGACAGTTCCAAAAACGAATTCAAACCACAAAATAAAATAAATAAATCAACACAAAAATGTGACACATTATGGGTGGGTCACATATGCATGTACAGTAGATGGCAGTATTGTCCTGTTTAAAAGTGTCACAACATTGCTGTTTACGGCAGACGAACTGCTTTACGGTAGACGAAAACTTGACTGCTGTTGTTGTGTGTTGTTACCGCGCTGGGAGGACGTTAATGAAACTGCCTAACAATAAACCCACATAAGAAACCAAGAACTCGCCCTCGATCATTAGCTGTTTATATTGTGGGAAAGCTGACGTGAAAACAGGCTGTCAACACGTCACTCAGGTCCGCAAGGAGCTGGAGGGGGCGTGGCCTCCAGCTCCGCCTGAATTTCGGGAGATTTTCGGGAGAAAATTTGTCCCGGGAGGTTTTCGGGAGAGGCGCTGAATTTCGGGAGTCTCCTGGAAAATCCGGGAGGGTTGGCAAGTATGATGTAAACAAGTAAAGTACCACTGATAGTGACACACACTAGTGAAATTACTCTCTGCATTTGACCCATCCCCTTGTTCCACCCCCTGGGAGGTGAGGGGAGCAGTGAGCAGCAGTGATGGCCGCGCTCGGGAATCATTTTGGTGATTTAACACCCAGTCCCAACCCTTGATGCTGAGTGCCAAGCAGGGAGATAATGGTAATGGTAATGGGTCCCATTTTTATAGTCTTTGGTATGACTCGGTCGGGGTTTGAACTCACGACCTACGGATCTCAGGGCGGACACTCTAACCACAAGGCCACAGCTGTACAGTATGTGTATTTGGGTCCCTTTTTTCCAGGAACACGAATACCCAAAGTCACAATGTCCGTTGTGACAGACCAATTTTTCAGTTTTTTTACGGATTGGGACAGCCAAAATGTACATTAAAATAATTTACAATATTAATGGGATGTACAATATTAATTATGAACAATAAAACACTGAATATTAACAACATATGAACGTCGCTCCGCTACAATATGACACATTATCACTTTATTGCAGACATTTGTAGTAAAAATTAGCTTTCGCATCTGTTCCGGACACGCGCATTACAAAAACAAACCCTGCCCACTTTGCTTTGTTCATACCTGCCAACTTTTGAAATCAGAAAAACCTAGTAGCCAGGGTCCAGGGGCCGCAGGCCCCGGTAGGTCCAGGACAAAGTCCTGGTGGGGGGTTCAGGCTTCGCCCCCCCGACGCAAAATGATTATTAGCATTCAGACAGGTTAAAATGTTGCTAAAACCATCACTTTTCTATCAGTCACAGTGACTTTTCAAAACAAAAATATTACAGCAAAAATCATATGGGTTGATTGACATGTTTATTCTGTAAGCTAACTTCAATAGTTTGAAATTATTTTGACAGTTAATGCCAGTTATCCTGTCAACCTTTCACAAGACTTCAATTTGTTCATTGAAAGTATAAACACTTTTTACAGTAAACAAATGGTAAAACAGTACTAAACAATTCCATAAAAAAAAAAAATTGGTGTCATTATTAACTTTCTGTCCAAGCTTGTATAATCTACTGCCTTGTTCAATTGTAAAAAAATATTCTGTGCCTAAAATTCACATTTCTATCACAATTATCATACTGTAAACATGGTAAGCTAACTTCATTAAAATTAATAGTCCTGTCAATAGCATGGAATTACAATTCAAATGTAGTTTTTTTGTAAGCCTTTCAAAAGAATTCAAAATTAATGAAAATTAATTGAAGCCATCAGACACTTGAAAAGTGGCACATCACATCTCTAATGTAATCATTTGAACTTTTCAACAGAAATAGCACTGCAAAAATATTAAGGACATACTTCTGTATTTTGGTAGTTATGCTGTCAACATTTAACAAGATTTCTTCAACTTGGACTTGAAAGCATAAATAGTATAAACACTTTTAACAGTATAACAGTACTAAACAATTCCAATAGATAACATTGGTGTCATTACCTTTTTGTGGCTAAAATCCGAAAAACGTTGAAAGTTTTCCACTTGTATCGCTAGCAACGGCATTAGACTTGTGTTTTTTTTGTCCCAACGTGGTCTTTTACATCGCTAATTCCTCCGTGTCCGATCGAAAAATCTTGTCTGCACAAGTTAAGTTAAAGTTAAAGTTACAATGATACCAATGTTACCAATGATTGTCACACACACACTAGGTGTGGTGAAATTTGTCCTCTGCATTTGACCCATCCCCTTTGATCACCCCCTGGGAGGTGAGGGGAGCAGTGGGCAGCAGCAGTGCCGCGCCCGGGAATAATTTTTGGTGATTTAACCCCCAATTCCAACCCTTGATGCTGAGTGCCAAGCAGGGAGGTAATGGGTCCCATTTTTATAGTCTTTGGTATGACTCACAACCTACCGATCTCAGGGCGGACACTCTAACCACTAGGCCACTGAGTAGGTGCAATTTGCGTAGTTTTCACCCTTTTTTGGAACGGATAATTATTCTCGGATAGGCTTTTGAATATTCTTCACGGAATGACTGCAGTTTTCTTTTCGGTTTAAGACTCGTTTGCCATTTTTCTCCGGCTGATTCCATGATCGTTCGCTCGTTTGGAAACAAATGGCAACTGGTGCCTCGTGCTTGGCGGCGGTGCTATAAATAGCCTCGCGCATGGCATTCGGAATGGCTCGATAGGAAGTTACGGGAAGCAGTGTCGATTGTCATTGTTGTTACGCGATTTCGTGAATAAAACTTTAAAAAAAAAAAAAAAATTTAATTAATGAAAAACCGTATTTTTTATCACTGCAACCGTAACCCGGAATAGGTTGATGAAAACCGTACTAATTACGGGAAAACCGGAGTAGTTGGCAGGTATGTTTGTTCCTTGTTTGATGCTGCTGAGACCTAGATTACCGTAATAACTCGTACAACCCCCAAAACTGCATAATTTCAACCATTGGAATACTTTCTATAGTTTCAAGACTTACGGTCATTTAAAAACAGCGCTGCACATCATAAAGGCGGCTCCAGTTTTGATGTTAAAGGTCTAATAAAAGGATGTAGAACATCCGACACGCCGGATTGAGAATCTTAATGGTCCGCAGGTCTGTTATAGTGCTAATGAAGCTGCCCCAAAGCTTGAAAAGTGCAAAAAGTTTAGGACCAGTCGAAAAGCTGACCAGACTTTACCTTCGTTAAAGACACTGGGCTTTTGTCGGGACAAATCTCCTTTTCTTACCTCCCAGGTGTGTGCAGGCTACACTGACATCTAAATGTGCAACAAACAAAACAAAAACAGATCGGCCATCGGCCTTGAGGAGCGGGAAGTTATCGACTTGAAAACAAAAGCATTGTTTACCATGACAACATCACCAGCAGTCACAAGACCTGCTCAGTGGCCTTGTGATCAGAGTGTCCGCCCTGAGATCGGTAGGTTGTGAGTTCAAACCCCGGCCGAGTCATATTAAAGACTATATAAATGGGAGCCATTACCTCCCTGTTTGACACTCAGCATCAAGGGTTGGAATTGGGGGTTAAATGGTGGCGGTATAGCTCAGTTGGTAGAGTGGCCGTGCCAGCAACTTGAGGGTTTCAGGTTCGATCCCCGCTTCTGCCATCCTAGTTACTGCCGTTGTGTCCTTGGGCAAGACACTTTCATACCTGCCAACTACTCCGATTTTCCCGTAATTAGTACAGTTTTCATCAACCTATTCCGGGTTACGGTTGCAGTGATAAAAAATATTTTTTTTAAAGTTTTATTCACGCAATCGCGTAACATCAATGACAATCGACACTGCTTCCCGTAACTTCCTATCGAGCCATTCCGAATGCCATGCGCGAGGCTATTTATAGCACCGCTGCCAAGCACGAGGCACCTGTTGCCCATTGTTTCCAAACGAGCGAACGATCATGGAATCAGCCGGAGAAAAATCGCAAACGAGTCTTAAACCGAAAAGAAAACTGCAGTCATTCCGTGAAGAATATTCAAAAGCCTATCCGGGAATAATTATCCGTTCCAAAAAGGGTGAAAACTACGCGAATTGCACCTTGTGCAGACAAGATTTTTCGATCGGACACGGAGGAATTAGCGATGTAAAAGACCACGTTGGGACAAAAAACTAATGCTGTTGCTAGCGATACAAGTGGAAAACTTTCAACGTTTTTCGGATTTTAGCCACAAAAAGGTAATGACACCAATGTTATCTATTGGAATTGTTTAGTACTGTTATACTGTTAAAAGTGTTTATACTATTTATGCTTTCAAGTCCAAGTTGAAGAAATCTTGTTAAATGTTGACAGCATAACTACCAAAATACAGAAGTATGTCCTTAATATTTTTGCAGTGCTATTTCTGTTGAAAAGTTCAAATGATTACATTAGAGATGTGATGTGCCACTTTTCAAGTGTCTGATGGCTTCAATTAATTGTCATTCATTTTTCATATTTTGAATTCTTTTGAAAGGCTTGCAAAAAAACTACATTTGAATTGTAATTCCATGCCATTGACAGGACTATTAATTTTTATGAAGTTAGCTTACCATGTTTACAGTATGATAATTGTGATAGAAATGTGAATTTTAGGCACAGAATATTTTTTACAATTGAACAAGGCAGTAGATTATACAAGCTTGGACAGAAAGTTAATAATGACACCAATTTTTTTTTTTAATGGAATTGTTTAGTACTGTTTTACCATTTGTTTACTGTAAAAAGTGTTTATACTGTTTATACTTTCAATTAACAAATTGAAGTCTTGTGAAAGGTTGACAGGATAACTGGCATTAACTGTCAAAATAATTTCAAACTATTGAAGTTAGCTTACAGAATAAACATGTCAATCAACCCATATGATTTTTGCTGTAATATTTTTGTTTTGAAAAGTCACTGTGACTGATAGAAAAGTGATGGTTTTAGCAACATTTTAACCTGTCTGAATGCTAATAATCATTTTGCGTCGGCCTGAACCCCCCACCAGGACTTTGTCCTGGACCTACCGGGGCCTGCGGCCCCTGGACCCTGGCTACTAGGTTTTTCTGATTTCAAAAGTTGGCAGGTATGCACTTTACCCACCTGCTCCCAGTGCCAAATATAACTTAGATATTGGGTTTCACAATGTAAAGTGCTTTGAGTCACTAGAGAAAAGCGCTATATAAATATAATTCACTTCACCAAAATGATTCCCGGAGCGCCGCCACCGCTGCTGCTCACTGCTCCCCTCACCTCCCAGGGGGGTGATCGAGGGTGATGGGTCAAATGCAGAGGATAATTTCACCACACCTAGTGTGTGTGTGTGTGTGTGACAATCAGGGCCGGCCCGTGGCATAGGCCGTATAGGCAAATGCTAAGGGCGCCGTCCATCAGGGGGCGCCACGCCAGTGCCACAAATGTTGGAGAGAAAAAAAAAAAAAAAGTTGGTACTATTATTTCTAAATACAAAAAAATAATCCCACGTTAATTAAAATGCAAAGTAAAGCCTATTTAATAGAAATATTATTTGTTACAACACCCCCGCACGGTGCGCCCCCTCCCTTCCCGTATCATGACTCTTTTTGGACGTCACCACATCAAAAAATCAACACAAGATGTCAAAACGGCCAAAACTGTCAGGTGCCCAGGGAAGAAAAAAGAGAAAAGAAGAGGAGGAGAAACGAGAAAAGACAGAGGTAGCAGGTAGGTAACGTTAGCCTACATGAAATTATTTGTCTGTTACAGAATGTGATAGTAACCTGGCTTTTTAGCATTAAGCTAATGTTACATGATTCGGCAATTGCTAATCAATAAATAGCTAGTTCTGTTTAATATTGTGGAGGGGGCTAAATTGTTATGGAAAATAATAATGTAACGTTAGGTAATTACAGTACTCCCACCTTACATTCCTCAGGGACATTTGTATTAGATCTTTTAAGCAGGTGTTTTTTGTTTACATTGTTATTGCCTTCTGGTTAGCTAATGTTTGCCCTGCAGGTAATAGTCACTTTTCCACCCCTTTATATATTAGGTATAGTTGTAAGTAAAAAAAAAAAAAAGGTCAAAGACAAAGCTATTCGGTTTCTTCTGAGTATATACACTTCAATGCCGATGTGGGGGGGCGCCACCTAAAATTTTGCCTAGGGCGCCAGATTGGTTAGGGTGACAATCATTGCTACTTTTACTTCTTTTTTTTTTAATATTGTGCATCCTCCGTTACCATGGCAACATCATCATCACCAGCAGTCACTTGACCAGTGAATGACACTTCATACACTG
>NC_084564.2:4092500-4140000 GCF_033978685.3 Nerophis lumbriciformis
GCGTGGCGCCCCCTGATGGACGGCGCCCTTAGCATTTGCCTATACGGCCTATGCCACGGGGCGGCCCTGCCAGCACTTCACAATGTAGCAACATGTCAGGTGCGGAGAAAACATGCATATGCCATCTTTCCTTCCTTATTTGCTGCCTTCCTTCCTTCAATGCCCACATCTTTCCTTCCCTACCTCCTTCCTTCCTTCCTTGCCCACATCTTTCCTTCCTTCCTTCCATCCATCCATCCATCTTCTTCCGCTTATCCGAGGTCGGGTCGCGGGGGCAGCAGCCTAAGCAGGGAAGCCCAGACTTCCCTCTCCCCAGCCACTTCGTCCGGCTCTTCCTGTGGGACCCCGAGGCGTTCCCAGGCCAGCCGGGAGACATACCGTATTTTCCGCACCATAAGGCGCCCTGGGTTATAAGCCGCGCCTTCAATGAACGGCATATTTCAAAACTTTGTCCACCTATAAGCCGCCCCGTGTTATAAGCCGCATCTAACTGCGCTAAAGGAATGTCAAAAAAACAGTCAGATAGGTCAGTCAAACTTTAATAATATATTAAAAACCAGCGTGATGTGGGCGCGCATGGAGTCGTATATCAACATGGACGGAGCTGCGTGAAAAAAGCCACCCGGCCTCTTCGCGTAAACTTACCTTAACCACTCGCTCATCTTTTCTTCATCCATCCATCCCTTCGAGTTAGCTTTTATGATGACGCCGGCTGGAAAGGTCTCTTTTGGCAAGGTCTTCCTTTTGAATATCACCATGGGTGGAAGTTTCTGGCCATTAGCATGGCAAGCTAGAACCACAGTGAAGGATGACTTCTCATTCCCTGTGGTGCGAATATTCACCGTACGTGCTCCCGTTGTATCCACAGTGCGGTTCACAGGAATATCAAAAGTCAGTGGAACCTCGTCCATGTTGATAATGTTCTCTGGCCGGATCTTTTTTTTCAGCTATCTTGTTTTTACAATATGCACGGAAAGTAGCCAGCTTTTCTTGAAAGTCTTTAGGCAGTTGCTGTGAAATAGTAGTCTGTGTGCGGATGGAGAGATTGCGTCTTTTCATGAACCGGAAACCTGTCGCTTAGTAGGAGCCATTTTGTGGTCTTTACAGATGTAAACACACAAAGGAAATGAAACGTAATATCCGCGCGCTTCTTCTTCTTCTACGGGGGCGGGTGGTTGCTTACAGTAGAAGAAGAAGCGCTTCCTGTTCTATGGGGGCGGGTGCTTACCTTGGCGGTTGCTTGCCGTAGAAGAAGAAGCGCTTCCTGTTCTACGGGGGAAAAAGATGGCGGCTGTTTACCGTAGTTGCGAGACCTAAACTTTATGAAAATGAATCTTAATATTAATCCATATAAAAAGCGCACCGGGTTATAAGCCGCACTGTCAGCTTTTGAGTAAATTTGTGGTTTTTAGGTGCGGCTAATAGTGCGGAAAATACGGTAGTCTTCCCAACGTGTCCTGGGTCTTCCCCGCGGCCTCCTACCGGTCGGACGTGCCCTAAACACCTCCCTAGGGAGGCGTTCGGGTGGCATCCTGACCAGATGCCCGAACCACCTCATCTGGCTCCTCTCCATGTGGAGGAGCAGCGGCTTTACTTTGAGCTTCTCACCAGGGCCGGCCCGTGGCATAGGCCGTATAGGCAAATGCTAAGGGCGCCGTCCATCAGGGGGCGCCACGCCAGTGTCACAAATGTTGGGGGAAAAAAAAAAAAAGTTGGTACTATTATTTCTAAATACAAAAAATAATCCCACGTTAATTAAAATGCAAAGTAAAGCCTATATAATAGAAATATTATTTGTTACAACATTACGCCCGCCCCCTCCCTTCCCGTATCATGACTCTTTTTGGACGTCACCACATCAAAAAATCAACACAAGATGTCAAAACGGCCAAAACTGTCAGGTGCCCAAGGAAGAAATAAGAGAAAAGAAGAGGAGGAGAAATGAGAAAAGACAGAGGTAGCAGGTAGGTAACGTTAGCCTACATGAAATTATTTGTCTGTTACAGAATGTGATAGTAACCTGGCTTTTTTAGCATTAAGCTAATGTTACATGATTCGGCAATTGCTAATCAATAAATAGCTAGTTCAGTTTTAACGTCGGGTTAATATTGTGGAGGGGGCTAAATTGTTATGGAAAATAATAATGTAACGTTAGGTAATTACAGTACTCCCACCTTACATTCCTCAGGGACATTTGTATTAGATCTTTTAAGCAGGTGTTTTTTGTTTACATTGTTATTGCCTTCTGGTTAGCTAATGTTTGCCCTGCAGGTAATAGTCACTTTTCCACCACTTTATATATTAGGTATAGTTGTAAGCCTAGTTATTAAAGTGCACATCATTAATGTAAATTAAGCAATATGTATGTAAAAAATATTGTATTTCATATATTCATTTTTTATTTTTTGCATTCATTTATTTATTCATATTTTTTTTATCTTGTTAACTATTCTGATTGTTAATTTGCTTTCTTTAAGTAAAAAAAAAGGTCAAAGACAAAGCTATTCGGTTTCTTGTGAGTATATACACTTCACTGCCGATGTGGGGGGGCGCCACCTAAAATCTTGCCTAGGGCGCCAGATTGGTTAGGGCCGGGCCTGCTTCTCACCCTATCTCAAAGGGAGAGCCCCGCCACCCGGCGGAGGAAACTCATTTCGGCCGCTTGTACCCGTGATCTTGTCCTTTCGGTCATAACCCAAAGCTCATGACCATAGGTGAGGATGGGAACGTAGATCGACCGGTAAATTGAGAGCTTTGCCTTCCGGCTCAGCTCCTTCTTCACCACAACGGATCGATACAGCGTCCGCATTACTGAAGACGCCGCACCGATCCGCCTGTCGATCTCACGATCCACTCTTCCCTCACTCGTGAACAAGACTCCGAGGTACTTGAACTCCTCCACTTGGGGCAAGATCTCCTCCCCAACCCGGAGATGGCACTCCACCCTTTTCCGGGCGAAAACCATGGACTCGGACTTGGAGGTGCTGATTCTCATCCCAGTCGCTTCACACTCGGCTGCGAACCGATCCAGTGAGAGCTGAAGATCCTGGCCAGATGAAGCCATCAGGACCACATCATGTTTAAAAAGCAGAGACCTAATCCTGCAGCCACCAAACCAGATCCCCTCAACGCCTTGACTGCGCCTAGAAATTCTGTCCATAAAAGTTATGAACAGAATCGGTGACAAAGAGCTCCTTCCTTCCTTCATCTTCATCCATTCTTTCCAAGAGCGACTACGTGATGAGTCGAATGAGGATGATGAGGAGGGATGATGAAGGAAGAACGAAAACAGGATTATAAGGAGGAGAATGAGAAGGAAGAACGAGAACAGAGTGATGAGGAATATGAGACCAGTATATGAGGAAGAGAACAGAATAATGAAAACATGAGAAAAGGATGATGAGGAAGATGAGAACATGACTATAGGTGGAGGATAAGAAGGAAGATCGAGAATAGGATGATGAAGATGAGAAGGATGAGAACAGGGTGATGAGGAAGATGAGACCGCTATATGAGGAAGATAACTGGATAATACTGAAAGATGAGAACAGGATGACAAGGACAGATGAGAAAAGAAAGATGAGGAAGATGAGAAGGACGAATGAGAACAGGATGATGAGGACGATAAGAATGAGAACAGGACGTGAAGGAAGGATGTGAACAGTATGATAAGGACAGATGAGATCATGACTATAGGAGGTTGATGAGAAGGAAGAATGGGAGGACGAATGAGAACCGAATGAAGAGGAAGAATGAGAACAGGATGATGAGGAAGATGAGAACAGGAAGATGAGAACAGGATGATAAGGACAGATGAGATCATGACTATAAGGAGGAGAATGAGAAGGAAGACTGAGAAAAGGATGACGACGATGAGAAGGATGACAACAGGAGGATGAGAAGGACAAATGAGAACAGGATCACGAGGACGATGAGAAGGACGAATGAGAACAGGATGATGACGAAGATTAGAAGAATGAGAACAGGATGTGAAGGAAAGATGAGAACAGGATGATAAGGACAGATGAGATCATGACTATAGGAGGTTGATGAAAATGAAGAATGAGAGGACGAATGAGAACCGAATGAAGAGGAAGAATGAGAACAGGATGATGAGTAAGATGAGAACAGGAAGATGAGGACAGGATGATATGGACAGATGAGATCATGACTATAAGGAGGAGAATGAGAAGGAAGACTGAGAAAAGGATGACGACGATGAGAAGGATGACAACAGGAGGATGAGAAGGACGAATGAGAACAGGATCACGAGGACGATGAGAAGGACGAATGAGAACAGGATGATGACGAAGATTAGAAGAATGAGAACAGGATGTGAAGGAAAGATGAGAACAGGATGATAAGGACAGAGGAGAAAAGAAAGATGAGGAAGATAACTGGATAATACTGAAAAATGAGAACAGGATGACAAGGACAGATGAGAAAAGGAAGATGAGAAGGACGAATGAGAACAGGATGATGAGGACGATAAGAATGAGAATAGGACGTGAAGGAAGGATGTGAACAGTATGATAAGGACAGATGAGATCATGACTATAGGAGGTTGATGAGAAGGAAGAATGAGAGTAGGATGAGAAGGACTAATGAGAACCGGATGAAGAGGAAGAATGAGAACAGGATGATGAGTAAGATGAGAACAGGATGATGAGGAAGATGAGAACAGGATGATAAGGACAGGTGAGATCATGACTATAAGGAGGAGAATGAGAAGGAAGAACGAGAACAGAGTGATGAGGAATATGAGACCAGTATATGAGGAAGATAACAGAATAATGAAAACATGAGAAAAGGATGATGAGAACATGACTATAGGTGGAGGATAAGAAGGAAGATCGAGAATAGGATGATGAAGATCGCCAAAATGGTTCCCGGGCGCGGCACCGCTGCTGCCCACTGCTCCCCTCACCTTCCAGGGGGTGATCAAGGGGATGAGTCAAATGCAGAGGACAAATTTCACCACACCTAGTGTGTGTGTGTGTGACAATCATTGGTACTTTAACTTTAACTTTAAGATGAGAAGGATGAGAACCGGGTGATAAGGAAGATGAGACCGCTATATGAGGAAGATAACTGGATAATACGGAAAGATGAGAACAGGACGAGAAAAGAAAGATGAGGACGATAACTGGATAGTACTGAAAAATGAGAACAGGATGACAAGGACAGATGAGAAAAGGAAGATGAGAAGGACGAATGAGAACAGGATGATGAGGAAGATGAGACCGCCATATGAGGAAGATAACTGGATAATACTGAAAGATGAGAACAGGATGAGAAAAGAAAGATGAGGACGATAACTGGATAATACTGAAAAATGAGAACAGGATGACAAGGACAGATGAGAAAAGGAAGATGAGAAGGACGAATGAGAACAGGATGATGAGGAAGATGAGACCGCCATATGAGGAAGATAACTGGATAATACTGAAAGATGAGAACAGGACGAGAAAAGAAAGATGAGGAAGATAACTGGATAATACTGAAAAATGAGAACAGGATGACAAGGACAGATGAGAAAAGGAAGATGAGAAGGACGAATGAGGACAGGATGATGAGGACGATGAGAAGAATGAGAACAGGACGTGAAGGAAGGATGTGAACAGTATGATAAGGACAGATGAGATCATGACTATAGGAGGTTGATGAGAAGGAAGAATGAGAGTAGGATGAGAACCGGATGAAGAGGAAGAATGAGAACAGGATGATGAGTAAGATGAGAACAGGATGATGAGGAAGATGAGAACAGGATGATAAGGACAGGTGAGATCATGACTATAAGGAGGAGAATGAGAAGGAAGACTGAGAAAAGGATGACGACGATGAGAAGGATGACAACAGGAGGATGAGAAGGACGAACGAGAACAGGATCACGAGGAAGATGAGAAGGACGAATGAGAACAGGATGGTGACGAAGATTAGAAGAATGAGAACAGGATGTGAAGGAAAGATGAGAACAGGATGATAAGGACAGAGGAGAAAAGAAAGATGAGGAAGATAACTGGATAATACTGAAAAATGAGAACAGGATGACAAGAACAGATGAGAAAAGGAAGATGAGAAGGACGAATGAGAACAGGATGATGAGGACGATGAGAAGAATGAGAACAGGAGGTGAAGGAAGGATGTGAACAGTATGATAAGGACAGATGAGATCATGACTATAGGAGGTTGATGAGAAGGAAGAATGAGAGTAGGATGAGAAGGACGAATGAGAACCGGATGAAGAGGAAGAATGAGAACAGGATGATGAGTAAGATGAGAACAGGATGATGAGGAAGATGAGAACAGGATGATATGGACAGATGAGATCATGACTATGAGGAGAATGAGAAGGAAGACTGAGAAAAGGATGACGATGATGAGAAGGATGACAACAGGAGGATGAGAAGGACGAATGAGAACAGGATCACGAGGAAGATGAGAAGGACGAATGAGAACAGGATGATGACGAAGATTAGAAGAATGAGAACAGGATGTGAAGGACGATTGAGAATAGGATGATGAAGATGAGAAGGATGAGAACAGGGTGATGAGGAAGATGAGACCGCTATATGAGGAAGATAACTGGATAATACTGAAAGATGGGAACAGGATGACAAGGACGGATGAGAAAAGAAGGACGAGGAAGATGAGAAGGACGAATGAGAACAGGATGATGAGGACGATGAGAAGAATGAGAACAGGACGTGAAGGAAGGATGTGAACAGTATGATAAGGACAGATGAGATCATGACTATAGGAGGTTGATGAGAAGGAAGAATGAGAGTAGGATGAGAAGGACGAATGAGAACCGGATGAAGAGGAAGAATGAGAACAGGATGATGAGGAAGATGAGAACAGGATGATAAGGACAGATGAGATCATGACTATAAGGAGGAGAATGAGAAGGAAGACTGAGAAAAGGATGACGGCGATGAGAAGGATGACAACAGGAGGATGAGAAGGACGAATGAGAACAGGATCACGAGGAAGATGAGAAGGACGAATGAGAACAGGATGATGACGAAGATTAGAAGAATGAGAACAGGATGTGAAGGACGATTGAGAATAGGATGATGAAGATGAGAAGGATGAGAACAGGGTGATGAGGAAGATGAGACCGCTATATGAGGAAGATAACTGGATAATACTGAAAGATGGCAACAGGATGACAAGGACGGATGAGAAAAGAAGGACGAGGAAGATGAGAAGGACGAATGAGAACAGGATGATGAGGACGATGAGAAGAATGAGAACAGGACGTGAAGGAAGGATGTGAACAGTATGATAAGGACAGATGAGATCATGACTATAGGAGGTTGATGAGAAGGAAGAATGAGAGTAGGATGAGAAGGACGAATGAGAACCGGATGAAGAGGAAGAATGAGAACCGAATGAAGAGGAAGAATGAGAACAGGATGATGAGTAAGATGAGAACAGGATGATATGGACAGATGAGATCATGACTATTAGGAGGAGAATGAGAAGGAAGACTGAGAAAAGGATGACGACGATGAGAAGGTTGACAACAGGAGGATGAGAAGGACGAATGAGAACAGGATCGCGAGGAAGATGAGAAGGACGAATGAGAACAGGATGATGACGAAGATTAGAAGAATGAGAACAGGATGTGAAGGAAAGATGAGAACAGGATGATAAGGACAGATGAGAACATGACTATAAGGAGGATGAGAAGGAATAATGAGAATAGGATGATGACGATGAGAAGGATGAGAACAGGAGGATGAGAAGGATGTGGCACTGGGGGCAAGGGTGAAGTGTCCTGCCCAAGGACACAACGGCAGCGATTTGGATGTCAAGAGGCGGGGAGCGAACCGGCAACCCTTAGGTTTCTGGCGTGGCCGCTCTACCTACTTCGCCATGCCGCCCCGATGATGATGAAGATGAGAACAGAATCATGAGAAGAATGAGAACAGGATGATGCAGAAGATGGGAAGAATGAGAACAGGATGATGACGATTAGAAGGATGAGGAGGAGGATGAGAACAGGGTGATGGGAAAGATGAAAGGGATGAGAACAGGATGGTGATGAAGATGATAAGGTAGAATGAGAAGGATGAAAACAGGGTGATGAGGAAGATGACAACAGGATAATAAAATATGAGAACAGGATAATAATGAAAGATGAGAACAGGATGATGAGGAAGAGGAGAGCAGGACTATAAGGAGGATGAGAAGGAAGAATGAGAACAGGATGATGACTGTGACACTACATTACAAAAGGATGAGAACAGGATGATAAAAAGATGATAGGGATCATAACAAGATGGTGAGGAAGATGAGAACAGCGTGATGAAGAAGATGAGAAAAGGATGATGATGATGATGAAGGTGCAAATATGAGGATGAGCTAGATGAGAATAGGGTGATGGACAGATGAGAACAGGAAAATAGGGAGGGAGATGAGAAGGAAGAATGATGAAGATGAGGAGGAGGATGAGAACAGGGTGATGGGAAAGATAAAAGGGATGAGAACAGGATGGTGATGAAGATGATAAGGTAGAATGAGAAGTATGAAAACAAGGTGATGAGGAAGATGAGAACTGAATGATGAGGAAGATGACAACAGGATCATAAAATATGAGAACAGGATAATAATGAAAGATGAGAACAGGATGATGGGGAAGAGGAGAGCAAGACTATAAGGAGGATGAGAAGGAAGAATGAGAACAGGATGATGACTGTGACACTACATTACAAAAGGATGAGAACAGGATGATAAAAAGATGATAGGGATCATAACAAGATGGCGAGGAAGATGAGAACAGCGTGATGAAGAAGATGAGAAAAGGATGATGATGATGAAGGTGCAAATATGAGGATGAGCTAGATGAGAATAGGGTGATGGACAGATGAGAACAGGAAAATAGGGAGGGAGATGAGAAGGAAGAATGATGAAGATGAGAATAGAATGATGAAGAAGATGAAAATGAAGGATTAGAACAGGATGAAGAGAAAGCTGAGAAGAAGAATGAGAACAGGATGAGGGTGAGAAGGTTGATAAAAAGGAGGATGCGGACAGGATCGTGAGGAAGATGAGACGCAGGAGAACAAGATGATGGTGAGGAGAAGAGCAGGATGAGAAGGAAAGATAAGAACGGAATGATGAGGAAATTAAAAAGGCGAACAGGACGATGGTGAGGATGATGAAGAAGGATGACAAGATGAGAACAGGATGATGAGGAAGATGAGAACAGGATGGTGAAGAGGATGAGAACAGGATGGTGAAGAGGATGAGAACAGGATAATAGTGAGAATGATAAGGAAGGATGACAAGATGAGAACAGGATAGTGAAGAAGATGAGAACAGGATAATAGTGAGAATGATAAGGAAGGATGCGAACAGGATTATAAGAGGAAGATGAGAAGGAAGGATGAGAACACGATGAGAATAAGGAAGAAGTCAGGATGAGGAGGAAGGAAGAATGATGAGGAGGCTAAGAACGGAGAAGAGCTAGAAAACGACGATGAGGATGTTGAAGATGAGAAAGGATGAAAACAAAGTCAGGATGATGATTATGATGACGCAAACAGGAAGAGGATGTGACCTCCTGGAATGAAAGGGAAACAGGAAGTGGGCAACATGATGACATCATCCATCACTTGTTTACTTTCCTCAGTGTTGTCATGGCAACACCTTGAGGGCACGCTCACTGTGGCGCATGTAGGCCAAAGTGTAATAATGACTTTTCACCTCAGTGGACCGTGATGTCATCAAAAAAATGATTGGTCCTTACTGGGTGGGCGGGGCTTCCTTCACACAAGACCCGCCCCCTTTTTTCCCCACCTCTCCCCGCTTTGTCTTTTGAGTCAGCGTTTGATGCCAGACAAATTGTTACTGGAGGATCTACGTGTGTGTGTGCGTGCGTGCGTGTGTGTGTGTGTGTGTGTGTGTGTGTGTGTGTGTGTGTCAACACAAGATGAAGCAGTGAGGCAGGAGGAGAAAGTCCAACATTGTAGAGTGATGGCCATAGAAATAGAAATGGAGCATAGAGACAATGTCAGCTAATTAAAGAGAGACATCTTGCCGGTGGGCTTGGAGGGGGGGGCGTGGGGGGGTTGTTAGTAGGCCAAAGCAAAGGATGCTGGGTAATAAATAAACATTTTCATGCGCTTCAAACGCATTATCGGACAGCGCGTGTCAATGACATGACACACACCTGTGTGGCAGAGGTGTGGACTCGAGTCACATGACTTGGACTCGAGTCAGACTCGAGTCATGAATTTGATGACTTTAGACTCGACTTGACAAAATGTAAAAAGACTTGCAACTCGACTTAGACTTTAACATCAATGACTTGTGACTTCACTTGGACTTGAGCCTTTTGAATTGACATGACTTGACACGACTTGCTACTTTCCCCAAAACCCAAAGATGAAAAAGTTATTCGGGAGCGCTCCGTATTTTTCATCGTGTACTTGTCTATCAGCGTTGCGTGTGTCAGCTGGTGTGCTGTCAGTACAACAGCCAATCAAATTAGATCTACTTTGTTTTCATCACACAGCATTCATCCAATCAAATTGCAGGACAACCAACGAAGAAGACATGTCCAAACCACACGCCAGTGAACAAAAAATGATGCCTAAAATCATTTCGTTTGGGTATAAAAATTACGAGGTGGTCAACACAAAACGGTTTGCAGTATGCAACACATGCGGTTCGAAAATTACTGATGGAGAGGCAACCACTTCCAACTTCGTCCGGCATTTGAAGTTGCACAAAGAAGGGTAAGTTTTGAATGTAAGATAACGTTTATTGGCTAAGTAACGTGACTTTTATTTGCTGTGTAGTTAAATCAGTGAGGCTGTAAACTCACTGCTAACGTTATAACGTTATTGCAAACACGGGAATCTGTTGCAGTTCACTACCTTATTCATACTTTTTGTTCAGTGATTTTTTTTTTAAGCAGGGTTACGTTAGTCAATATATCACACGTAACGTTAGACGGCGGTCAGCAGCACCGCGTATTTTAGCCACCTAAAAAAAAGACAAAAATAGTAAAATAAAGGTCAGTTAAAATGTATACTATATTATGAATATGTGTACCGTTTTAGCTAGCTTTCTGACATACTGTTGGTTGTTTACCTCAGTGGTCCCCAACCACCGGGCCGTGGCCCGGTACTGGTCCGTGGATCGATTGGTATCGGGCCGCACAAGAAATATATATATATTTTTTCTTCTTTTTTTAAATTAAATCAACATAAAAAACACAAGATACACTTACAAGTAGTGCACCAACCCAAAACAACTCTCTCCCCCCTTTTGTTCTGGGCATTGAACATGAAGACTCTTCCTTCACTGTTCCGAGTGGCCATGAGAGTCTTGGCAGTGCCTGCCTCCAGTGCTCCAGTGGAGCGAGTTTTCAGCCATGGTGGCATCATACTACGCCCCCATCGTGCACAAATGACTGACAGACTCTTGGCTAATTTGGTCTTTTGCAAATGCAATGCAGCATAGGGCCCTGACATATAAAAAGTACAACTTTTTTGTTATGTTCACGTATATGTCATGTTTTTTCAATGTTAACACTTTTGTACAAATAAGTACATTTGCACTTTATTTTTCAACGTGTTTGTTCTGTAAAGGAATGAGTTAATGTTTAAAATGACTGGTTAATAGTGCTATTATAAAGTGCAATGTCAGCACAATTTTCTTTCCTGCAATTTAAAATGCACTTGTTTTAATAAATAAATACAGCGTTTGAAAAGCATACACAATCTGTGTTAATATATTAGTCTGTGGTTAAAAGGACTTGAAAGGACTCGAAACTCAAAATGCAGGACTTAGGACGTGACTTGAGACTTTCCAGTCTTGACTTTGGACTTGACTCGGGGCTTGCCTGTCTTGACTCGGGACTTGACTCGGACTTGAGGGCAAAGACTTGAGACTTACTTGTGACTTGCAAAACAATGACTTGGTCCCACCTCTGCTGTGTGGTGAAGCTGTCATGATTGACTAGATGCTGATTGCTTCATTTGTGATGCCACCTGATCGCTGAGTCGCCATGACAACCCCCTCAAGTCACGTGACACCTGATTTACCCTGATATACTTTTTTTTTTTTTTTTAAACATGTTTTTCCTTCGTTTTGTCGGCAAGTTGTTGTGCTCGTTGGCGCCGCCTAACGTACTGGAGTGGAAGTGCAACATGGACGTGTGAACACTTTGTCGTTTCTGTCGCCATGGAAACCGCTTCCGATGGACGCGTAACATGTGTTCCGCGCGTGCTACCTGTCACTTTCACCTCTCATCCCCGCTTGCTTACTGTCAGACGTGCCGATGGGGGCGGGCCTCGGAGCCTCCCTGGCAGCGAGCTGCCCCGTGATTGGCCGAGGCCGACGGGCTATTAGTGGAGGTGTTTAGGCCGGATTAAGTCGGCGGTCTAATCGGTGTTGACTGCTACACCACATCACACGAGCGGCGTCCATGCGGAAAAATGATGAGAAGACGAAGTGGGAGGAAGTATGGTTGGAAAGATGGGAGGAAGGAGTAAGACAGACTGATGAGGGGGAGGAGAAAGGGGAGGAGCTAGTCGCTTTTCACTGGCTGTGCTGTGATGCATGGAAACTCATCCCCCCCCCTTGGTGCCCCATTCAGTGTGTGTGTGTGTGTGTGTGTGTGTGTAAGAGTGAGAACAACAACTAAACACAAAGCTATGACTCATCACGCACACACATTCCTGTAGTGTCCCTCTAGAAGTGCCGTGCGTCGCCGTGGCAACAATGTGGAGCAACATGGCCGCCGTGCACTGCGGAACGCTCTCCAGTCGCAACTCCGAGGAGGAAAGCTCGCGCACTGCAAAAAGTCAGTGTTCAAAAAAAAAAGAAAAAAAATTAAAAAATGAGGGGTATTTTACTTGAACTAAGCAAAATTATCTGCCAATAGAACAAGAACATTTGGCTTGTCAAGACTTTCCAAAACAAGTAAAATTAAAGCTGCAAGCAGCATTGGTCGGGCCCGCGTATTTGGCAGGTGCTAGTCCTAAGTGTCCCAATACTTTTGTCAAGTTTTAGTCCCAAGTGTCCAAATACTTTTGTCCAGTGTAAGTGTCCCAATACTTGTGTCCAGTGGTAGTCCTAAGTGTCCCAATACTTTAGTCTACTTTTAGTGCGAAGTGTCCCAATACTTTTGTCCAGTTTTAGTCCTAAGTGTCCCAATACTTTTGTCCAGTGGTAATCCGAAGTGTCCCAATATTTATGTCAAGTTGTAGTCAAGTGTCCCAATACTTTTGTCAAGTTTTAGTCCCAAGTGGCCCAGAACTTTTGTCAAGTTGTAGTCCTATGTGTCCCAATACTTTTGTCCAGTTTTAGTCCCAAGTGGCCCAATACTTATGTCAAGTTGTAGTCCTAAGTGTCCCAATACTTTTGTCCAGTGTAAGTGTCCCAATACTTTTGTCCAGTTTTCGTCCTAAGTGTCCCAATACTTTAGTCAATTTCTGGTTGTAAGTGTCCCAAAACGTTTGTCCAGTTTTAGTCCTAAGTGTCCCAATACTTTTGTCCAGTGTAAGTGTCCCAATACTTTTGTCAAGTGGTAGTCCCAAGTGTCTCAATACTTTTGTCCAGTTTTAGTCCCAAGTGTCCCAATACTTTTGTCAAGTTGTAGTCCTAAGTGTCCCAATACTTTTGTCCAGTGTAGGTGTCCCAATACTTTTGTCCAGAGGTAGTCCTAAGTGTCCCAATACTTTTGTCAAGTTTAGGCGTAAGTGTCCCAATACTTTTATCCAGTGTAAGTGTCCCAATACTTTTGTCCAGTGGTAGTCCTAAGTGTCCCAATACTTTTGTCAACTTGTAGTCCCAAGTGGCCCAGAACTTTTGTCAAGTTGTAGTCCTATGTGTCCCAATACTTTTGTCCAGTTTTAGTCCCAAGTGGCCCAATACTTATGTCAAGTTGTAGTCCTAAGTGTCCCAATACTTTTGTCCAGTGTAAGTGTCCCAATACTTTTGTCCAGTTTTCGTCCTAAGTGTCCCAATACTTTAGTCAATTTCTGGTTGTAAGTGTCCCAAAACGTTTGTCCAGTTTTAGTCCTAAGTGTCCCAATACTTTTGTCCAGTGTAAGTGTCCCAATACTTTTGTCAAGTGGTAGTCCCAAGTGTCTCAATACTTTTGTCCAGTTTTAGTCCCAAGTGTCCCAATACTTTTGTCAAGTTGTAGTCCTAAGTGTCCCAATACTTTTGTCCAGTGTAGGTGTCCCAATACTTTTGTCCAGAGGTAGTCCTAAGTGTCCCAATACTTTTGTCAAGTTTAGGCGTAAGTGTCCCAATACTTTTATCCAGTGTAAGTGTCCCAATACTTTTGTCCAGTGGTAGTCCTAAGTGTCCCAATACTTTTGTCAAGTTGTAGTCCTAAGTGTCCCAATACTTTTGTCCAGTGTAAGTGTCCCAAAACTTTTGTCCAGTGGTAGTCCTAAGTGTCCCAATACTTTTGTCTACTTTTAGTTCAAAGTGTCCCAATACTTTAGTTCAGTGGTAGTCCTAAGTGTCCCAATACTTTTGTCAAGTTGTAGTCCTAAGTGTCCCAATACTTTTGTCCAGTGTAAGTGTCCCAATACTTTTGTCCAGTGTAAGTGTCCCAATACTTTTGTCCAGTTTTTGTCATAAGAGTCCCAATACTTTTGTCCAGTGGTAGTCACAAGTGTCCCAATACTTTTGTCAAGTTGTAGTCCCAAGTGTCCCAATACTTTTGTCCAGTTTGCGTCCTAAGTGTCCCAATACTTTTGTCCAGTGGTAGTCATAAGTGTCCCAATACTTTTGTCTACTTTTAGTCCGAAGTGTCCCAATACTTTTGTCAAGTGTAAGTGTCCCAATACTTTTGTCCAGTGGTAGTCATAAGTGTCCCAATACTTTTGTCTACTTTTAGTCCGAAGTGTCCCAATACTTTTGTCAAGTGTAAGTGTCCCAATACTTTTGTCCAGTTTGCATCCTAAGTGTCCCAATACTTTTGTCCAGTGGTAGTCATAAGTGTCCCAATACTTTTGTCTACTTTTAGTCCGAAGTGTCCCAATACTTTTGTCAAGTGTAAGTGTCCCAATACTTTTGTCCAGTGGTAGTCATAAGTGTCCCAATACTTTTGTCTACTTTTAGTCCGAAGTGTCCCAATACTTTTGTCAAGTGTAAGTGTCCCAATACTTTTGTCCAGTTTGCGTCCTAAGTGTCCCAATACTTTTGTCCAGTGGTAGTCATAAGTGTCCCAATACTTTTGTCTACTTTTAGTCCGAAGTGTCCCAATACTTTTGTCAAGTGTAAGTGTCCCAATACTTTTGTCCAGTTTGCGTCCTAAGTGTCCCAATACTTTTGTCCAGTGGTAGTCATAATTGTCCCAAAACTTTTGTCTACTTTTAGTCAGAATTGTCCCAATACTTTTGTCTAGTGTACCTACCTTGTCTGCATTGTGTGGGCACGTTGGTGCTTCCTGCTTTTAAGCAGCCATCTTAAAAAAACAGCAGCGCAGCAGCATCAGCGCAGCGGGTCTTTGAAGGGTCATAAAATCAAAACCGGAGCCGTATTAAAACTCTTTCGATAACTTTTAATCAAAAGGGTTCCATCTCTCTCCTGTGTTAGTTTGAAGCCGAAACGACAAACACGCTCAGAGGAGATAATGTTTGAAGAAAGGTGACCGGTTTTTACAAAAATGTTGTGTTGAAGGGGGAATAGCAAACTTCCTGTAGATTTTTGCTGGGGGTTGTCAATTTATGAAATGTAGGTCTAAGTCAGACCTACGGAGAGGTTTTTGTTTCATGTCTCTCCGACCTTCCCAGTGGGAGTTACAGGCAGTTTTGTAATTTTTTTCTTCCGAGGAGCAGTTTTTTTCTCCATTTTATTCAAAAATTGCTCTAGAGCGCAATTTTTAAATTTGGGGTTAGGTTTTTTTTATTAGATCGCAATTTTTGCCAGTCCTGATGTGTGCGTTCAGTTTGGTGAGTTTTGAAGCGTGTTAAGGGGGTCAAATTACAGCTCAAAGAGGCAAAAGTGACTGTTTTTAGTACTTTTTTGTCTTGAAGGGGGAATGGCCAACTTCCTGTTGATTTTTGCCCGAGAATATACTATTATGAAATCTAGGTCTAAGTCACACCTACATAAAGGTTTTTTGTTTCATGTCTCTCCGACCTTCCTAGTGGGAGTTACAGGCAGTCTAGTTTGTTTTTTTTCCTAGGGGGCGCTAGAGCGCAATTTTGAGTTTTGGGGTTAGGTTTTTTGATAAAAAGTTTTGCCGTATATTACTGATATGTGTGTAAAATTTGTTGAGTTTTGAAGCATGCTAAGGGGGTCGAATTACAGCGCAAAGTTGCGGAAGAATAATAATAATTAAAGCTGCAAGCAGCGATGGACGGGACCGACTTTGACGGCACATAAAATCCAAACCGGAGCAGTTATTAAAATTCTTTGGTCAACTTTTAATCAGAAGGGTTCAATCTCTCTCCTGTGCTAGTTTGAAGCCGACACGACAAACGCGCTCAGAGGAGATATTGTTTGAAAAAAGGTGACCGGTTTTTACAAAACCTTTGTTTTGACGGGGGAATTGCAAACTTCCTGTTGATTTTTTGCTGGGGGTTGACAATTTATGAAATGTAGGTCTAAGTGAGACCTACATAGAGGTTTTTGTTTCATGTCTCTTAGACATTCCTACTGGAAGTTACAGGCAGTTTTGTCTGAGTTTTCTTCCTAGGAGCAGTTGTGTCTGTTTTCTTCCTAGGGGGCGCTAGAGCGCAATTTTGAGGTTTTTTTCGGTTTTTTTTTTTTTTTATTAGATCGTAATTTTTGCCAGTCCTGATGTGTGTGTCCAGTTTGGTGAGTTTTGAAGCATGTTAAGGGGGTCAAATTACAGCTCAAAGAGGCAAAAGTGACTGTTTTTAGTAAACTTTTGTTTTGAAGGGGGAATTGCCAATTTCCTGTTGATTTTTGCTGAAGGATGTCAATGGATGGAATCTAGGTCTAAGTCAGACCTACATAGAGGTTTGTGTTTCATGTCTCTACGACATTCTTAGCGGAAGTTACAAGCAGTTTTGTCTGTGTTCTTTACTAGGGGGCGCTAGAGCGCAATTTTGAGTTTTGGGGTTTGGTTTTTTGATTAGATGGCAATTTTCGCCAGTCCTGATGTGTGTGTCGAATATGATGAGTTTTGAAGCATGTTAAGGGGATCAAATTACAGCTCAAAGAGGCGGCGGAATAATAATAATAAAACGCACGAAATACAATAGGGTCCTCTGTCCCAAAGGGACATTGCGGTCCCTAATAAAGAATAAAACCTTACAAATTCAATAGGTCCTTATGTCCCATTGCATGGGGAGTCCTTTTGCAATGGGCCATGCGGGCCCTAAAAATAAAAAAATGAGGGGTATTTTACTTGAACTAAGCAGAATTATCTGCCAATAGAACAAGAACATTTGGCTTGTCAAGACTTTCCAAAACAAGTAAAATGAGCTAACCTCAATTAACCCAAAAATACCTTAAAATTAGTATATTCTCACTAATAACAAGTGTACTACTATACGAGTACGTATTTTCTATTGTTTCATTGAAAATAAAACAGCAAAGTCCATTTGGCTGTCATCTGTTTTAATTATGAGACACAATTGTGTCAAAGTCATGATTTTTTTTTTTTACATGCTTGAAATAAGAAAAGATTACTTTAAAAAAAAGTAGTTTTATACTTGTGAGTGTTGATGACACAGCTTTGCAACACTTGATATTCTAGTTTCAAGCATGTTTTACTCAATATAGGTCATCACATCTCAGCAACAAGCTGTAATATCTTACTGAGATCATTTAGGCCCAAAACACTTAAAACAAGTAAAACATATATGTTTTTTTCCTTCTTTATTATGCATTTTCGGCCCGTGCGACTTATCCTCCAGAGCGACTTATACTCCGAAAAATCCGGTATTTTGAAAATTTTTGGGACTTTTGCCGACTTTTCCAACTTTGGCTGGGTGTGTTGTGGACATTTTGGGCATCCCGGGACTTGCGCGGCCGGCGGCGGGGCTTGTGGGACTGGAACCTGGGTAGGTATTTTGAACATTTTTGGGGACTTTGGCCCACTTTTCTCCCCCACTTCCCATGGGACTTTGCTGGGTGCGTTTTGGACATTTTTTGCATCCTGGGACTTGTGCGGCCGGCGGTGGGACTCGTGGGGCTGGAACCCGGGGAGGTATTTTGGACACATTTGGACTTTTGACCATTTTGGCCGCCTTTTCCCCCTCTTCTTCCCAGCCTTCCTGTGCACCATTGCTGGGTGTGTTTTGGACATTTGGACAAAAATAGTTTCAAGTATGTTTTACTCAATATAGGTCATCAAATCTCAGCAACAAGCTGTAATATCTTACTGAGATCATTTAGCCCCAAAACCCTTAAAACAAGTAAAACACTCTAACATAAAATCTTATGTATGGCCGCGCAAGTCCCGGGATGCCCAAAATGTCCATAACACACCCAGCCGAGTCCCACAGGGAGGGGGGATAAAAGTTGGAAAAGTCGGCAAAAGTCCCAAAAAGTAGTTCGAGTCCCACAAGTAGAGATAAAGGCTTTAAAATGTAATATCGGAAATTATTGGTATCGTTTTTTTTATTATCGTATCGTTTTTATTTATTTATTAATTATTTTTTTTTATTAACTCAACATAAAAAACACAAGATACACTTACAATTAGTGCACCAACCCAAAAAACCTCCCTCCCCCATTGGGCCTTTTGGGGCCTTTTGGTATACTTTGGTATACTTTTCCTTTTGGTATACTCATTCACACAAAAGGGTTGTTTCTTTCTGTTATTAATATTGTGGTTCCTACATTATATATCAATATATATCAATACAGTCTGCAAGGGATACAGTCCGTAAGCACACATGATTGTGCGTGCTGCTGCTCCACTAATAGTACTAACCTTTAACACTTCATTTTACTCATTTTCATTAATTACTAGTTTCTATGTAACTGTTTTTATATTGTTTTACTTTCTTTTTTATTCAAGATTTTTTTTTAAATTTATTTATCTTATTTTATTTTATAATTTTTAAAAGGACCTTATCTTCACCATACCTGGTTGTCCAAATTAGGCATAATAATGTGTTAATTCCACGACTGTATATATCGGTATCGGTTGATATCGGTATCGGTAATTAAGAGTTGAACAATATCGGAATATCGACAAAAAGCCATTATCGGACATCCCTAGCCACAAGTCAGATTTGTGGCACTCCATGTGGGACTCGAACCTGGGTAAGTATTTAGAAATTTTTGGGGGATTTTTGCTGACTTTTCCAACTTTTATCCCCCCTGTGTTATGGACATTTTGGGCATCCCGGGACTTGCGCGGCCGGCGGCGGGACTTGTGGGACTCGAACCTTCCTGTGCACCGTTGCTGGGTGTGTTTTGGACATTTGGACAAAAATAGTTTCAAGCATGTTTTACTCAATATAGGTCATCAAATCTCAGCTACAAGCTGTAATATCTTACTGAGATCATTTAGGACCAAAACAAGTAAAACACTCTAACATAAAATCTGCTTAGTGAGAAGAATTATCTTATCAGACAGAAAATAAGCAAATATAACCCTTATTTGAGATATTTCATCTTACTTAGATTTCAGTTTTTTGTTTTTTTTGCCATTCATCTACTTTAATGACAACTAAGGGACAGGAAATAGAAAGGTCAGCTGACGCTCACAGGACAGGAAGTAGGCAGACATCACATCCTGCACACACAAACAAACAATATCGGTGTAAATTAGATTGTTCCGATCTACATTTTATCGTATAACCCAGGGGTGTCCAAATTACGGGCCGCGAGCCAAGCGCGGCCCGTCGGCGTCTTCAATTTGGCCCGCGAGACGGCAGAAGTTCATAAACAATTTGGACTGGGAGCGGTGTAGCATTATCATACCCTAATATCCAGTGGTCTGATTGATGCCAACAAAAGTAACTCTGCAATTCATTGTACTTTCAAGAAGATGTAGCACAATATTTACTTATATGACCCAATCCACACAACCTTTCCTAGTCATGGTGCAGGAAAAAAAATCTACGTATATGACCCAATCCACACAACCTTCCCTAGTCATGGTGTCGAAAAACAATCTACTTATATGACTTGATCCACTCAACCTTTCCTAGTCATGGTGCAGGAAAAAAAAAAAAAAAAGAATTTCTTTTTTTTATATTACCCAATCCACACAACCTTTCCTAGTCATGGCGCAGGAAAAAAAAATCTACGTATATGACCCAATCCACACAACCTTCCCTAGTCATGGTGTAGAAAAACAATCTACTTATATGACTTGATCCACACAACCTTTCCTAGTCATGGTGCAGGAAGAAAAAAAAAAAGACATTTTTTTTTATATGACCTAATCCACACAACCTTTCCTAGTCATGGTGCAGGAAAAAAAATCTACGTATATGACCCAATCCACACAACCTTCCCTAGTCATGGTGTAGAAAAACAATCTACTTATATGACTTGATCCACACAACCTTTCCTAGTCATGGTGCAGGAAGAAAAAAAAAAAGAAAACATTTTTTATATGACCCAATCCACACAACCTTTCCTAGTCATGGTGCAGGAAGAAAAAAAAAAAGAAAACATTTTTTATATGACCCAATCCACACAACCTTTCCTAGTCATGGTGCAGGAAAAAAATCTACGTATATGACCCAATCCACACAACCTTCTCTAGTCATGGTGTAGAAAAACAATCTACTTATATGACTTGATCCACACAACCTTTCCTAGTCATGGTGCAGGAAATAAAAAAATAAAAAAAGATTTTTTATATGACCCAATCCACACAACCTTTCCTAGTCATGGTGCAGGAAAAAATCTACGTATATGACCCAATCCACACAACCTTCCCTAGTCATGGTGTAGAAAAAACAATCTACTTATATGACTTGATCCACACAATCTTTCCTAGTCATGGTGCAGGAAGAAAAAAAAAAAAAAAAAAAAATTTATATGACCCAATCCACACAACCTTTCCTAGTCATGGTGCAGGAAAAAAAATCTACGTATATGACCCAATCCACACAACCTTCCCTAGTCATGGTGTAGAAAAACAATCTACTTATATGACTTGATCCACACAACCTTTCCTAGTCATGATGCAGGAAGAAAAAAAAAAAAAAAGAATTTTTTTTATATGACCCAATCCACACAACCTTTCCTAGTCATGGTGCAGGAAGAAAAAAAAATATATATATATTTTTTTTTATATGACCCAATCCACACAACCTTTCCTAGTCATGGTGCAGGAAAAAAATCTACGTATATGACCCAATCCACACAACCTTCCCTAGTCATGGTGTAGAAAAACAATCTACTTATATGACTTGATCCACACAACCTTTCCTAGTCATGGTGCAGGAAGAAAAAAAAAAAGAAAACATTTTTTATATGACCCAATCCACACAACCTTTCCTAGTCATGGTGCAGGAAGAAAAAAAAAAGAAAACATTTTTTATATGACCCAATCCACACAACCTTTCCTAGTCATGGTGTAGAAAAACAATCTACTTATATGTCTTGATCCACACAACCTTTGCTAGTCATGGTGCAGGAAGAAAAAAAAAAAAATTTTTTTTTTTTTATATGACCCAATCCACACAACCTTTCCTAGTCATGGTGCAGGAAAAAAATCTACGTATATGACCCAATCCACACAACCTTCCCTAGTCATGGTGTAGAAAAACAATCTACTTATATGACTTGATTCACACAACCTTTCCTAGTCATGGTGCAGGAAGAAAAAAAAAAAGATTTTTTTTTTATATGACCCAATCCACACAACCTTTCCTAGTCATGGTGCAGGAAAAAAATCTATGTATATGACCCAATCCACACAACCTTCCCTAGTCATGGTGTAGAAAAACAATGTACTTATATGACTTGATCCACACAACCTTTCCTAGTCATGGTGCAGGAAGAAAAAAAAAAGAAAACATTTTTTATATGACCCAATCCACACAACCTTCCCTTGTCATGGTGCAGGAAAAAAAATCTACGTATATGACCCAATCCACACAACCTTCCCTAGTCATGGTGTAGAAAAACAATCTACTTATATGACTTGATCCACACAACCTTTCCTAGTCATGGTGCAGGAAGAAGAAGAAAAAAGATTTTTTTTTTTTATATGACCCAATCCACACAACCTTTCCTAGTCATGGTGCAGGAAAAAAAATCTACATATATGACCCAATCCACACAACCTTTCCTAGTCATGGTGCAGGAAGAAAAAAAAAAGAAAACATTTTTTATATGACCCAATCCACACAACCTTTCCTAGTCATGGTGCAGGAAAAAAATCTACGTATATGACCCAATCCACACAACCTTCCCTAGTCATGGTGTAGAAAAACAATCTACTTATATGACTTGATCCACACAACCTTTCCTAGTCATGGTGCAGGAAGAAAAAAAAAAGAAACATTTTTTTATATGACCCAATCCACACAACCTTTCCTAGTCATGGTGCAGGAAAAAAATCTACATATATGACCCAATCCACACAACCTTCCCTAGTCACAGTGTAGAAAAAACAATCTACTTATATGACTTGATCCACACAACCTTTCCTAGTCATGGAGCAGGAAGAAAAAAAAAAGAATTTTTTTTTATATGACCCAATCCACACAACCTTTCCTAGTCATGGTGCAGGAAAAAAAATCTACGTATATGACCCAATCCACACAACCTTCCCTAGTCATGGTGTAGAAAAACAATCTACTTATATGACTTGATCCACACAACCTTTCCTAGTCATGGTGCAGGAAGAAAAAAAAAAAGAAAAAAAAGTTTATATGACCCAATCCACACAACCTTTCCTAGTCATGGTGCAGGAAAAAAAAATCTACGTATATGACCCAATCCACACAACCTTTCCTAGTCATGGTGCAGGAAGAAAAAAAAAAAAGAATTTTTTTTTATATGACCCAATCCACACAACCTTTCCTAGTCATGGTGCAGGAAAAAAAATCTACGTATATGACTTGATCCACACAACCTTCCCTAGTCATGGTGTAGAAAAACAATCTACTTATATGACTTGATCCACACAACCTTTCCTAGTCATGGTGCAGGAAGAAAAAAAAAAAGATTTTTTTTTTTAATTTTTTTTTTTATATGACCCAATCCACACAACCTTCCCTAGTCATGGTGTAGAAAAACAATCTACTTATATGACTTGATCCACACAACCTTTCCTAGTCATGGTGCAGGAAGAAAAAAAAATGTTTTGTTTTTTTTTATATGACCCAATCCACACAACCTTCCCTAGTCATGGTGCAGGAAAAAAAAATCTACGTATATGACCCAATCCACACAACCTTCCCTAGTCATGGTGTAGAAAAACAATCTACTTATATGACTTGATCCACACAACCTTTCCTAGTCATGGTGCAGGAAGAAAAAAAAAAACATTTTTTTTTTTTATATGACCCAATCCACACAACCTTTCCTAGTCATGGTGCAGGAAAAAAAATCTACGTATAAGACCCAATCCACACAACCTTCCCTAGTCATGGTGTAGAAAAACAATCTACTTATATGACTTGATCCACACAACCTTTCCTAGTCATGGTGCAGGAAGAAAAAAAAAGAATTTTTTTTTTTATATGACCCAATCCACACAACCTTTCCTAGTCATGGTGCAGGAAAAAAAATCTACGTATATGACCCAATCCACACAACCTTCCGTAGTCATGGTGTAGAAAAACAATCTACTTATATGACTTGATCCACACAACCTTTCCTAGTCATGGTGCAGGAAGAAAAAAAAAAAGACATTTTTTTTTATATGACCCAATCCACACAACCTTTCCTAGTCATGGTGCAGGAAAAAAAATCTACATATATGACCCAATCCACACAACCTTCCCTAGTCATGGTGTAGAAAAACAATCTACTTATATGACTTGATCCACACAACCTTTCCTAGTCATGGTGCAGGAAGAAAAAAAAAAAGAATTTTTTTTTTATATGACCCAATCCACACAACCTTTCCTAGTCATGGTGCAGGAAGAAAAAAAAAAAGAAATTTTTTTTATATGACCCAATCCACACAAACTTTCCTAGTCATGGTGCAGGAAAAAAATCTACGTGTATGACCCAATCCACACAACCTTCCCTAGTCATGGTGTAAAAAAACAATCTACTTATATGACTTGATCCACACAACCTTTTCTAGTCATGGTGCAGGAAGAATAAAAAATAAATAAATAAAAAAATGTATAAGACCCAATCCACACAACCTTTCCTAGTCATGGTGCAGGAAGAAGAAAAAAAGAAAAAAAATGTATGACCCAATCCACACAACCTTCCCTAGTCATGGTGCAGGAAAAAAAAATCTACCAGCATGAAAATTCAACAAATAGATTTCAGTTTTTGCAGTGCGCTTCCCGTGTGGAGCCTGACGACAGATGGGCCTTCTCGACCCGGGAAAACGGGCGCGGATTTGACCCCCTGACCCCCAAACCCGCGTCAAGCGATACCCCATCACCTCCATGTTGTTCCCCTCCCATCCTGCAGGGGGGGTGGGGAGTGTCGGGGAGGGGACTAGTTTTGCTGCAACTTTAACTCCACTGTCCTGTGACGACGGTCGCGATGACATCATCGTCAAAGCGTCGTTAGTGCGGGGGTGGGGGGGGTGGGTGGCGAATAACGTCGCGCTGGCATCAGGTCAGCCTGAGGTCACGTTGGAGGAGGGAAAAAAAAAAAAAGAGAACAAACATTCCTGAGAGTTCGCTTGAGTGAGCGCCGTGTGTGGACTGTTTGGCCGCGGAGGAGCACGTGAGCGTCGCCAACGACCGCAAACTATTCACTCAACCTCCCCCCCTCCATCACCCGAGTAATCCCATTATGTGTGGCGATGAGCTGCCAGCGTCAATCAGCGTCGTTGCCATGCCAACCTGCTGCCGGCCGGCCAATGGGAAGCGTTTTGGTTGATTAGCCAGCCGTGATCTCGTTAGATGGCCCCGCCCCTATGGAGGGAAACGCAAAAAAAAACAACTTTTTGGGCTGACGCAACACTCCCCCCCCCCTGCCCCCCCCCAGCCCCTCTGGCGGCCATGTTGGACATGCCGACGGTGGCGTGCTCGTGGTGGTTACCGTGACGACAGTATGACGGCGCGAGGTCTCGGTTCTTCCGCAGCAAACTCCTCCGAGCGCTCAGCTCTGTGCCGTGGGAAGAGGGAAACATGTTGCCACATCCTGACTGACGAAGGGGGACAAATCGTTGGTCATGTGACCTAAGGTTGTCTGGCAGGCGGCGCCGCTCCCAAACTCTTTGTGGCCCTCAACAAGATTCTGTTGAACATTACTGGTGAACACGCTCAGGACTACTGTAGGGTTGTCCTGATACCAATATGTCAAAAATGTACATCGATCCTTTTCGGTACCACCAAAAATGGCATTATTGGCTTTATTTTAACAAAAAAAATCTTAGGGTACGTTAAACATATGTTTCTTAGCAATGTTGTCCTGTAATAAAATAGTGAACGTACAAGACAACTTGTCTTTTAGTAGCAAGCAGTGACGTGCGGTGAGGTTGATGGCTGACTTCATCACAGTCAGATTTACAAACATATGAACCCTAAAGAGTATCTTATTCACCATTTGATTGGCAGCAGTTAACGGGTTATGTTTAAAAGCTCATACCAGCATTCTTCCCTGCTTGGCACTCAGCATCAAGGGATGGAATTGGGGGTTAAATCACCAAAAATTATTCCTGGGCGCGGCGCCGCTGCTGCCCACTGTTCCCCTCACCTCCCAGGGGGTGATCAAGGGGATGGGTCAAATGCAGAGGACAAATTTCATTACACCTAGTGTGTGTGTGACAATCATTGCTACTTTAACTTAACTTTAACTTTACACATACAAACTGTAGCACACAAAAAAGCACATTTAATTAAAAAAAACGTTATTATGGTCTTACCTTTACTTATAAAATAAGTCCATGAGCCTCTGTTGTGCTGGATTAATGCACCCCCCGACGGGAGTGTTATATCAACTAAAGCCCTCACTTCAACTTTCCACGTGCAAGATTGAATCTATTTGAAAAAGTGTAACCGAGGGTTTATAAATGTGGCCTATACTGTATGAAACTACAAAATAACAAACACGGAGGCTCCAGTTTACACGAGGGCCACTTTATTTACCTTCTTTCAAAAACTTCCGCTCCACTCCAACGTGTCATCACTTCCGCTCTTAGCGCCTTCAAAATAAGAGCTCAAGGCATATACTGTATAACAGCGCATATCAGGAACTTAACATCACAAAGAGGAAAGCCCATGAAAATAGGTTACAAAAGTTATTTAATAAGAAGCCAAAAAGTGCAAAAACAATAATGTTCGTGTTGGAGGAGTTGTGAATTAGGTACACCTGCAGTCTGCAGGTGTACCTAATGTTGTAGCCCTGCAGTCATTCACAACTCCTCCAACACCAACATTATTGTTTTTGCACTTTTTGGCTTCTTATGAAATAACTTTTTTAAATAGATTAATCTTGCACGTGGAAAGTTTAAGTGTGGGCTTTAGTTGATATAACAATTCTACGGCGGGGGTGCAGGAGGCGAGCCTCAGCCAGTGCGTCTTTTGCAGCCGTTTTATGATCGCTCAGCACAAGAAATACGTTACACACATACAGTTGTTGACAAAATACACTGTACATTATATACCTCAGCTAACTAAACTATGGAAATGTATAATATAGTTCATATAGCAATACGGTCTCACTGCACAGCAGGCCAGCAGTTAGCCGAGTCCGCAATCCATGTTGAGGCACTGAGTGACGTGCCTCGACTGGCTGCTGTTCACCGCACCGTCTCTTCTCAGTATTTGAACGGCAAATGTGAAAATTCAGCGATTTTTAAGTAAAAATAATCTAAAACGGGTGAAGTTAAATGGAAAATAACTTTATAGTATAATCACTGGATACATATAACAATTTAATAAAATAAAAAAATGTTTACATTTTTTTTCTTTCCATGATGGCTAGGTGGCAGGGTTAGGGTTAGGGTTAGGGTTAGGGTTAGGGTTAGGGGTTAGGGTTAGGGTTAGGGTTAGGGTTAGGTTAGGGGTTAGGGTTAGGGTTAGGGTTAGGGGGTTAGGGTTAGGGTTAGGGTAAGGGGGTTAGGGTTAGGGTTAGGGTTAGGGTTAGGGTTTGGGTTAGGGTTAGGGTAAGGGGGTTAGGGTTAGGGTTAGGGTAAGGGGGTTAGGGTTAGGGTTAGGGTAAGGGTTAGGGTTAGGGGTTAGGGTTAGGGTTAGGGTTAGGGTTAGGGTTAGGGGTTAGGGTTAGGGTTAGGGGGTTAGGGTTAGGGTTAGGGTAAGGGGGTTAGGGTTAGGGTTAGGGTTTGGGTTAGGGTTAGGGTTAGGGTTAGGGTTAGGGTAAGGGGGTTAGGGTTAGGGTTAGGGTAAGGGGGTTAGGGTTAGGGTTAGGGTTAGGGTTAGGATTAGGGTTAGGCGGGGGCCTCACCTGCCTCTAGTGACTGCACGTCACTGGTAGCAAGTAAACAAACAATGGCTTCTAATTAGAGATGTCCGATAATGGCTTTTTTGCCGATATCCGATATTCCGATATTGTCCAACTCTTAATTACCGATTCCGATATCAAGCGATACCGATATATACAGTGGTGGAATGAACACATTATTATGCCTCATTTTGTTGTGATGCCCCGCTGGATGCATTAAACAATGTAACAAGGTTTTCCAAAATAAATCAACTCAAGTTATGGAAAAAAAAATGCCAACATGGCACTGCCATATTTATTATTGAAGTCACAAAGTGCATTGTTTTTTTTAACATGCCTCAAAACAGCAGCTTGGAATTTGGGACATGATCTCCCTGAGAGAGCATGAGGAGGTCGAGGTGGGCGGGGTTGGGGTAGGGGGTAGCGGGGGGTGTATATTGTAGCGTCCCGGAAGAGTTAGTGCTGCAAGGGGTTCTGGGTATTTGTTCTGTTGTGTTACGGTGCGGGTGTTCTCCCGAAATGTGTTTGTCATTCTTGTTTGGTGTGAGTTCACAGTGTGGCGCGTATTTGTAACAGTGTTAAAGTTGTTTATTCGGCCACCCTCAGTGTGACCTGTATGGCTGTTGACCAAGTATGAATTGCATTCACTTGTGTGTGTGAAAAGCCGTAGATATTATGTGATTGGACCAGCACTCAAAGGCAGTGCCTTTAAGGTTTATTGGCGCTCTGTACTTCTCCCTACGTCCGTGTACACAGCGGCCTTTTAAAAAGTCATACATTTTACTTTTTGGTACCGATAATTTCCAAACCGATACCGATAATTTCCGATATCACATTTTAAAGCCTTCGGGGGCTGGCCCTGTTGGCACAACACGAGTTTGCTGGCGTCGTTAGCTCATGGCGCTAATGGCTGATGTCGCGGTGAAACACTGGCCAGGAGGCGGGGGGGAGACCTCAGTGACTCACCTGTCAAACACCATGTCACACTGATCTTGGACTCCTGTCCCGGAGAGACCGGCCTACTGCTGAGCACACACACACACACACACACACACACTTTTCTCTATTTGACTTCTTATTCCTGCTTAGTGCCAAGGTGTCCAAACATTTTCCACTGACAATCAAAGCACGCTGGTACATTTTGATATTTTTCACTTTCAACAACAACACAATACAGGTAAAAGCCAGTAAATTAGAATATTTTGAAAAACTTGATTTATTTCAGTAATTGCATTCAAAAGGTGTAACTTGTACATTATATTTATTCATTGCACACAGACTGATGCATTCAAATGTTTATTTCATTTAATTTGGATGATTTGAAGTGGCAACAAATGAAAATCCAAAATTCCGTGTGTCACAAAATTAGAATATTACTTAAGGCTAATACAAAAAAGGGATTTTTAGAAATGTTGGCCAACTGAAAAGTATGAAAATGAAAAATATGAGCATGTACAATACTCAATACTTGGTTGGAGCTCCTTTTGCCTCAATTACTGCGTTAATGCGGCGTGGCATGGAGTCGATGAGTTTCTGGCACTGCTCAGGTGTTATGAGAGCCCAGGTTGCTCTGATAGTGGCCTTCAACTCTTCTGCGTTTTTGGGTCTGGCATTCTGCATCTTCCGTTTCACAATACCCCACAGATTTTCTATGGGGCTAAGGTCAGGGGAGTTGGCGGGCCAATTTAGAACAGAAATACCATGGTCCGTAAACCAGGCACGGGTAGATTTTGCGCTGTGTGCAGGCGCCAAGTCCTGTTGGAACTTGAAATCTCCATCTCCATAGAGCAGGTCAGCAGCAGGAAGCATGAAGTGCTCTAAAACTTGCTGGTAGACGGCTGCGTTGACCCTGGATCTCAGGAAACAGAGTGGACCGACACCAGCAGATGACATGGCACCCCAAACCATCACTGATGGTGGAAACTTTACACTAGACTTCAGGCAACGTGGATCCTGTGCCTCTCCTGTCTTCCTCCAGACTCTGGGACCTCGATTTCCAAAGGAAATGCAAAATTTGCATGGTTGGGTGATGGTTTGGGGTGCCATGTCATCTGCTGGTGTCGGTCCACTCTGTTTCCTGAGATCCAGGGTCAACGCAGCCGTCTACCAGCAAGTTTTAGAGCACTTCATGCTTCCTGCTGCTGACCTGCTCTATGGAGATGGAGATTTCAAGTTCCAACAGGACTTGGCGCCTGCACACAGCGCAAAATCTACCCGTGCCTGGTTTACGGACCATGGTATTTCTGTTCTAAATTGGCCCGCCAACTCCCCTGACCTTAGCCCCATAGAAAATCTGTGGGGTATTGTGAAAAGGGAGATGCAGAATGCCAGACCCAAAAACGCAGAAGAGTTGAAGGCCACTATCAGAGCAACCTGGGCTCTCATAACACCTGAGCAGTGCCAGAAACTCATCGACTCCATGCCACGCCGCATTAACGCAGTAATTGAGGCAAAAGGAGCTCCAACCAAGTATTGAGTATTGTACATGCTCATATTTTTCATTTTCATACTTTTCAGTTGGCCAACATTTCTAAAAATCCCTTTTTTGTATTAGCCTTAAGTAATATTCTAATTTTGTGACACACGGAATTTTGGATTTTCATTTGTTGCCACTTCAAATCATCAAAATTAAATGAAATAAACATTTGAATGCATCAGTCTGTGTGCAATGAATAAATATAATGTACAAGTTACACCTTTTGAATGCAATTACTGAAATAAATCAAGTTTTTCAAAATATTCTAATTTACTGGCTTTTACCTGTATGTACAGTGCACCTGCGCTTCACTTTATTCACATTTTGACATCTTACTCCTTTTGCAAAATGGAATAAATACATGTTTGTCCTCTAAATTCTACAGACAATACCCCATAATGACAATGTGTAAAGGGTTTTATTTTGGGGGATTTATTTAAAATAAAAAAATCACATCTACATAAGTATAGAAGTGCAGCCTTTGTTCAATATGTTGAATGCCTAAAGATGGGCGTGCCAAGCTTGAGGCGTCGTATTCAGCCTGTAATTGCATCAACTAAGTATTGAGCAAAGGCGGTAAATTCTAACGTACACGTAAGGTTTTTTAAATGTTATTATTTTTAATGAATTGGCCATAAAAAAAAATAAAAGTCACAATGTCATTATGGGGTGTTGTGTGTAGAATTTTGCGGACAAAAATGAACAGAACAAAAAACATTTTTTTAAAATGTGAAAAAGTGAAGCGCTGTGAATACTTTACGGGTGCACTGTAGATTAGGGCTCCCCTCAAGTCTGGTCTCGAGGACCCTGTCCAAAAAAATGTGAAAATAAGTCTCTTTTTCCCAACTTCAGATCTATCTGGCGAAATAAATTATTTTATTTAATTGTATGCCCTTTTTGCGCAAGAAAACACAAATTGTGCAACATTTCACCCCCAAATGTCAAAGTGGAATATTTGATGTGAAGTAATTGGAGCCTTAAATAGGTCAATCATTTGTAACATTGATTTTGATTAATTATTATTTTGGAGCAATGACAGTACCGCCACAATTCTAAGGGATCCAAATAGGCCCCCATCACAAAAATGTGGAAATAATTCATACTTCATTTTTTTTTACTCTCAATGCTTAAATCCCTAGATCAACTTGAGATCGACAATGTTTTTTGTTTTTGTTTTTCAATTTAGGCTTTATGCTCTTTTTCTTAAAGAAAACTCCGTTTTTGTGGCACAAACACAAAATATGCAACATTTCGTCTTAAAAAAAATTCAAAGTGGAATATTTGTAATTGGAGCCTCAAATAAGTACATCATTCACAACATTGATTTTGAGTCATTATTTTTTTAGCAAAACAAAAGTGTTGAAATAATTCATACATAAGTTGTATTTTTTTTGTAATACCATAGGTAAAGTTGTATATTTTTGTAATACTGTAGGTAAAGTTGTATTTTTTTGTAATACCGTAAGTAAAGTTGTATTTTTTTTTGCAATATCGTAGGTAAAGTTGTTTTTTATTTTGTAATGCCGTATCTAAAGTTGTATATTTTTGTAATACCGTAGGTAAGGTTGTATTTTTTTTGTCATACCGTAGGTAAAGTTGTATGTTTTTTTTAATACCATAGGTAAAATTTAATTATTTTTGTAATACCATAGGTAAAGTTGTATAATTTCTTTTAATACCGTAGGTAAGGTTGTATTTTTTTTTGTAATACCTTAGGTAAAGTTGTATTTTTTTTGTCATACCGTAGGTAAAGTTGTATGTTTTTTTTAATACCATAGGTAAAATGTAATTATTTTTGTAATACCATAGGTAAAGTTGTATTTTTTTTTTTAATACCGTAGGTAAGGTTGTATTTTTTTTTGTAATACCTTAGGTAAAGTTGTATATTTTTCGTAATAACGTTGGGAAAGTTGTATATTTTTTTGTAATACCATAGGTAAAGTTGTATGTATATTTTTTTATAATACCATAGGTAAGGTTGTATTTTTTTTTGTAATACTGTCGGTAAAGTTGCATTTGTTTGTAATACCGTAGGTAAAGTTGTATTTTTTTTGTAATACCGTAGGTAAAGTTGCATTTTTTTGTAATACCGTAGGTAAAGTTGTATTTTTTTTTTTTTTGTAATACCGTAGGTAAAGTTTTATTTTTTTTGGAATACTGTAGATCAAGTGGTATTTTTTGATTAATACCATAGGTCAAGTTGTATTTTTTTTGTAATACCGTAGGTAAAGTAGTATTTTTGTGTAATACTGTAGATTAAGTGGTATTTTTTGATTAATACCATAGGTCAAGTTATATTTTTTTTGTAATACCGTAGGTAAAGTTGTATTTTTTTTTTTGTAATACCATAGGTAAAGTTGCATTTTTTTTTTTGTAATACCGTAGGTAAAGTTGCATTTTTTTTTTTGAATACTATAGCTCAAGTGGTATTTTTTGATTAATACCATAGGTCAAGTTGTATTTTTTTGTAATACCATAGGTAAAGTTGCATTTTTTTGTAATACCGTAGGTAAAGTTTTATTTAATTTTTTGTAATACCGTAGGTAAAGTTGTAGTTTTTTTGGAATACTGTAGATCAAGTGGTATTTTTTGATTAATACCATAGGTCAAGTTGTATTTTTTTTTGTAATACTGTAGGTAAAGTAGTATTTTTGTGTAATACTGTAGATCAAGTGGTATTTTTTGATTAATACCATAGGTCAAGTTATATTTTTTTTGTAATACCGTAGGTAAAGTTGTATTTTTTTTTTTGTAATACCATAGGTAAAGTTGCATTTTTTTTTTTTGTAATACCGTAGGTAAAGTTGCATTTTTTTTTGGAATACTGTAGATCAAGTGGTATTGTTTGATTAATACCATAGGTCAAGTTGTATTTTTTTGTAATACCGTAGGTAAAGTTGCATTTTTTTGTAATACCGTAGGTAAAGTTTTATTTAATTTTTTGTAATACCGTAGGTAAAGTTGTATTTTTTTGGAATACTGTAGATCAAGTGGTATTTTTTGATTAATACCATAGGTCAAGTTATATATTTTTTGTAGTACCGTAGGTCAAGTTGTATTTTTTGTGTAATACCATAGGTAAGGTTGTATTTTTTTTTTTGTAATACCGTAGGTAAAGTTGTATTTTTTTTGTAATACCGTAGATCAAGTGGTATTTTCTGACTAATACCATAGGTCAAGTTGTATTTTTTTGTAATACCGTAGGTAAAGTTGTATTTTTTTTGGAATACCGTAGGTAAAGTTGTATTTTTTTTTTGTAATACCATAGGTAAAGTTGTATATTTTTGTAATACTGTAGGTAAAGTTGTATTTTTTTTGTAATACCGTAGGTAAGGTTGTATTTTTTTTGTAATACCGTAGGTAAAGTTGCATTTTTTTTGTAATACCGTAGGTAAAGTTGTATTTTGTTTTTGGAATACCATAGGTCAAGTTGTATATTTTTGTAATACTGTAGGTAAAGTTGTATTTTTTGTGTAATACCGTAGGTAAGGTTGTACTTTTTTTGTAATACCGTAGGTAAAGTTGTATTTTTTGTGTTATACCATAGGTAAGGTTGTATTTTTTTTGTAATACCGTAGGTAAAGTTGTATTTTTTTTTTTGTAATACCGTAGGTAAAATTTTTTTTTTTTTTTTTTGTAATACCGTAGGTAAAGTTGTATTTTTTTTGTAATACCGTTGGTAAAGTTTTATTTAATTTTTTGTAATACCGTTGGTAAAGTTGTATTTAATTTTTTGTAATACCGTAGGTCAAGTTGTATTTTTGCCCCATCCTTCACGTGAAGCGTGAGTGAAAATACACCACCCACCTGATAAGTCCGAAAGAGACTTGAGATGATACAGTATTATCTGCTCACATATGCTACCTGCTGGTTGCTTGCGTCAGTCACACGCAGGGTTCTCACAGGACTACCCACTGTAGTATTAATACTTTGGACAGCATGGTGATGAAGACAGGACGTGTCTAATTGCTGCAAAAATCCATCCTTGGGAATCTGCACTTGGCGCTTTTGTCTGAACTACTTACAGCCAACATGAAATAATTAGCTCTTAACTCAATTGGAGACAATCACGTCCATTCCACCGACTCCCAGACTCCATCTCACACACACACCACGTACAATGGAGCTGATTTGAGCAACAGTCTCATCACATGCTCACTAAATCATGACTAACATGTTGTCAATGCACACTAAGACCCACACTCCCAATGACTTCCCTTTGTGCACACACACACACACACACACACACACACACACACACACACACACACACTGGTTATCATTTGGAATGGGGAGCAAGTGTGTGATCATGACTTGTGGGGACTATCCTTTCTACAGGTTGTGGAGGCATAAAAAGGTAAAAAGGTGTAAAATGTCCACTGGCCAGTTAGCTCATACACGTCTTTAAATCTCTGCATTGATGAAGTCATGTGCTGATCATTCTTACTGGGGAACCTGGGGAAAAAGACTTCATATGCTTCATGGGGAACACATTTAAATCATTTTGCATCATTCACACACATTTGTACGTGACTACTGAGGACCATTTATAAAAAATAAATAAAAATTAAAGCTGCAAGCAGCGTTGTTCGGGCCCGCGTATTTGGCAGGTGCCAGTCCTAAGTGTCCCAATACTTTTGTCAAGTTGTAGTCCCAAGTGTCCCAATACCTTTGGCCAGTGTAGGTGTCCCAATACTTTTGTCCAGTGGTAGTCCTAAGTGTCCCAATACTTTTGTCCAGTTGTAGTCCTAAGTGTCCCAGTACTTTTGTCAAGTTGTTGTCGTAAGTGTCCCAATACTTTTGGCCAGTGTAAGTGTCCCAATATTTTTGTCCAGTGGCAGTCCTAAGTGTCCCAATACTTTTGCCCAGTTGTAGTTCTAAGTGTCCCAATAATTTTGTCAAGTTGTAGTCCTAAGTGTCCCAATACTTTTGGCCAGTGTAAGTGTCCCAATACTTTTGTCCAGTGGTAGTCCTAAGTGTCCCAATACTTTTGTCAAGTTGTAGTCCTAAGTGTCCCAATACTTTTGGCCAGTGTAAGTGTACCAATACTTTTGTCCAGTGGTAGTCCTATGTGTCCCAATATTTTTGTCCAGTTGTAGTCCTAAGTGTCCCAATACTTTTGTCCAGTGTAAGCATCCCAATACTTTTGGCCAGTGGTAGTCCTATGTGTCCCAATACTTTGGTCCAGTTGTAGTCCTAAGTGTCCCAATAGTTTTGTCCAGTGTAGGTGTCCTAAAACTTTTTTCCAGTGGTTGTCCTAAGTGTCCCAATACTTTTGTCAAGTTTAAGCCACAAGTGTCCCAATACTTTAGGCAAGTTTTAGCCACAAGTGTCCCAATACTTTTGTCCAGTGGTAGTCCTAAGTGTCCCAATACTTTTGTCAAGTTGTTGTCGTAAGTGTCCCAATACTTTTGGCCAGTGTAAGTGTCCCAATATTTTTGTCCAGTGGCAGTCCTAAGTGTCCCAATACTTTTGCCCAGTTGTAGTTCTAAGTGTCCCAATAATTTTGTCAAGTTGTAGTCCTAAGTGTCCCAATACTTTTGGCCAGTGTAAGTGTCCCAATACTTTTGTCCAGTGGTAGTCCTAAGTGTCCCAATACTTTTGTCAAGTTGTAGTCCTAAGTGTCCCAATACTTTTGGCCAGTGTAAGTGTACCAATACTTTTGTCCAGTGGTAGTCCTATGTGTCCCAATATTTTTGTCCAGTTGTAGTCCTAAGTGTCCCAATACTTTTGTCCAGTGTAAGCATCCCAATACTTTTGGCCAGTGGTAGTCCTATGTGTCCCAATACTTTGGTCCAGTTGTAGTCCTAAGTGTCCCAATAGTTTTGTCCAGTGTAGGTGTCCTAAAACTTTTTTCCGGTGGTTGTCCTAAGTGTCCCAATACTTTTGTCAAGTTTAAGCCACAAGTGTCCCAATACTTTAGGCAAGTTTTAGCCACAAGTGTCCCAATACTTTCGACCAGTGTAAGTGTCCCAATACTTTTGTCCAGTGGTAGTAATAAGTTTCCCAATACTGTTGTCTACTTGTAGTCGTAAGTGTCCCAATACTTTTGTGAAGTTGTAGTCCCAAGTGTCCCGATACTTTTGTCCATTTTTCGGCTTAAGTGTCCCAATACTTTTGTGTAGTGTACCTACCTAGTCTGCATTGTGTGGGCACGTTGGTGCATCCTGCTTTTAAGCAGCCATCTTACAAAAACAGCAGCGCAGCATCATCAGCGCAGCGGTTCTTTGAAGGGTCATAAAATCAAAACCGGAGCAGTTAGAAAAAAAGCGCTTCTGTCATTGTAATCACAAGGGTTCAATCTCTCTCCTGTGTTAGTGAAGGCGAAACGACAAACGCGCTCAGAGGAGATCGTTTTTGAAGGAAGGTGACCGGTTTTTACAACAAATTTGTTTTGAAGGGGGAATAGCAAACTTCCTGTTGATTTTTGCTGGGGGTTGTCAATTTATGAAATGTAGGTCTAAGTGAGACCTACATAGAGGTTTCATGTCTCTCCGACTTTCCCAGTGGGTGTTACAGGCAGTTTTGTCATTTTTTTCTTCCGAGGAGCAGTTTTTTTTGCGTTTTATTAAAAAATTGCAGTAGAGCACAATTTTGAGATTTGGGGTTAGGTTTTTTTATTAGATCGCAATTTTTGCCAGTCCTGATGTGTGCGTTCAGTTCGGTGAGTTTTGAAGCATGTTAAGGGGGTCAAATTACAGCTCAAAGAGGCAAAAGTGACTGTTTTTAGTACTTTTTTGTCTTGAAGGGGGAATTGCCAACTTCCTGTTGATTTTAAACTAGGTGTAAGTCAGACCTACATAGAGGTTTTTGTTTCATGTCTCTCCGACCTTCCTAGTGGGAGTTACAGGCAGTCTAGTTTGTTTTTTTTCCTAGGGGGCGCTAGAGCGCAATTTTGAGTTTTGGGGTTCGGTTTTTTTTTTTTAAAAAGGTAATTTTCGCAGGTCCTGATGTGTGGGTCAAATATGGTGAGTTTTGAAGCATGTTAAGTGGGTCAAATTACAGTTTAATGTGGCGGCGGAAGAATAAAGAATAATTAAAGCTGCAAGCAGCGTTGGTCGGGCCCGCGTATTTGGCAGGTGCTAGTCCTAAGTGTCCCAATACTTTTGTCTACTTTTAGTCTGAAGTGTCCCAAGACTTTTGTCTAGTGTACCTACCTTGTCTGCATTGTGTGGGCACGTTGGTGCTTCCTGCTTTTAAGCAGCCATCTTAAAAAAACAGCAGCGCAGCAGCATCAGCGCAGCGGGTCTTTGAAGGGTCATAAAATCAAAACCGGAGCAGTTAGAAAAAAAGCGCTTCTGTCATTGTAATCAGAAGGATTCAATCTCTCTCCTGTGTTAGTTTGAAGGCGAAACGACAAACGCGCTCAGAGGAGATAGTTTTTGAAGGAAGCTGACCGGTTTTTACAAAAAATTTGTTTTGAAGGGGGAATAGCAAACTTCCTGTTGATTTTTGCTGGGGGTTGTCAATTTATGAAATGTAGGTCTAAGTGAGACCTACATAGAGGTTTCATGTCTCTCCGACTTTCCCAGTGGGAGTTACAGGCAGTTTTGTCATTTTTTTCTTCCGAGGAGCAGGTTTTTTTGCGTTTTATTAAAAAATTGCAGTAGAGCGCAATTTTGAGATTTGGGGTTAGGTTTTTTTATTAGATCGCAATTTTTGCCAGTCCTGATGTGTGCGTTCAGTTCGGTGAGTTTTGAAGCATGTTAAGAGGGTCAAATTACAGCTCAAAGGGGGCGTGGTTAAGAGGGGAGGAGTATATTGACAGCTAGAATTCACCAAGTCAAGTATTTCATATATATATATATATATACATACATATACATATATATATATATATATATATATATGTATGTGTGGGGAAAAAAATCACAAGACTACTTCATCTCTACAGGCCTGTTTCATGAGGGGTTCCCTCAATCATCAGGAGATTTTAATAGAAGCATTCACATACCATGGTTTATATAGGGCACAGGGTGGATAGGTACAGGCTGGCGTAGGGGCGTGGTGATTGGCTCATGTGTTACCTAGGAGGTGTTTCCGTCTGTGGCGGCATGCTGATACAATTTCGCTGCGCTTGTTGAGGGATGACAGGTCTGGACGGTAAATAATAAACAGTTTCTCTTTCAAGCATAGGTTGCATCTTTTATTACCACTATTGTAAGGTGTGCTGGATGCAAGAATTTGCCATGTTATTGAATATTCAACATTATTGTCTTTGAGGTCCCAACTGTGTTTGCTGAGTTCTGTGGTGTTCCGCAGGTTTTGGTTCCTGAAAGAAGCCTTGTGATTGTTCCATCTGGTTTTAAACTCTCCCTCGGTTAATCCTACATATGTGTCGGATGTGTTAATGTCCTTGCGTGTTACCTTAGATTGGTAAACAACTGATGTTTGTAAGCACCCCCCGTTATATATATATATACATATATATATATATATATATATATATATATATCCTGAAAGTATGCAAACAAAACTGTGTTTAGATAATTGATACTTCAAACTTGCATAAATAAATATTAAGGAATATAACATAACTTGGCTTCTGAGAGCTTCAAATGTAATGAATAAAATGCTAAAGTTGTTGATAAACAAGCAATTATTTTAATAATTAAATATGGTCATTTTAAATGAATTATTATGATCATTTAAAATTAATGATTTCAAATATATTTTAATTTATAATTCTATGGCTGGATGTAATAAGGAGTCAGAAAAAATACAAATAAAAATACAATTAATTTTTATGTGTTTAGCAAAATATAGTAAAAATGTATTTTTTTAATTTTTTTTAATTAATAAATATATTTATTTTTAGGTAAGACAATTTATCTCTAGTCTGGATGATTTAGTTCTTGTCACCCCTGTTGTCATAAAGAAAAAGCTGTCCTCACTCAGGTCCGCATGGAGCTGGAGGCCACGCCCCCTCCAGCTCCGGCTGAAAATCGGGAGATTTTCGGGAGAATATTTGTCCCGGGAGGTTTTCGGGAGAGGCGCTGAATTTCGGGAGTCTCCCGGAAAATTCGGGAGGGTTGGCAAGTATGTGGTATCGGTAATTAAGAGTTGGACAATATCGGGATATCAGCAAAAAGCCATTATCGGACATCCCTAGCCACAAGTCAGATTTGTGGCACTCCATGTGGGACTCGAACCTGGGTAAGTATTTAGAACATTTTGGGGACTTTTGCTGACTTTTCCAATTTTTATCCGCCCTGTGTTATGGACATTTTTGTCCCCATACCGTCAGAGGTCCCCTAAAAGTGACTGTATAAACAGAGCGATGTCCCCATTAAGTAAGTATTGCCAGAACACACACACACACACATCCAAGTGACGGACAGTCCGAATGACTTCCCTTAGTGCGCACACACACACACTGACACACAGTTAATCCCCACTTAATGTATTAACAGTATGGCGGTGACGAAGCCTCCTGCGGGCACGTGAGTGCAGCACGAGAACCACAACACTAATCAGTTTTTTGGCACAAAAGTCACTTAAAGTAGACTGACCATACGTCCTCTTTTCTTTGGACATGTCCTCTTTTGCGGGGCTGTCAGGGCGGAGTTTCTTAAATGCCTCAAATGTCCGGCATTTTGAGTTAGGGTTGCGTGTATTTTCAATGTACGTTCAGGGTTAAGAAGGGGTTAAAAACAAAACAAACAGCAGCATTGGTGATATATATATATATATATATATATATATATATATATATATATATATATATATATATATATATATATATATATATATATATATATATATAATATATAGGTAAAGTTTTGAGAATTGCAAAAAAAATAAAACTTTACCTATATATATATATATATATATATATATATATATATATATATATATATATTATAAAAAATAAAACTTTACCTATATATTATATATATATATATATATATATATATATATATATAGGTAACGTTTTATTTTTTTTGTAATATCGTAAAAAAATAAAATAAAACTTTACCTATATATATATATATATATATATATATATATATATATATATATATATATATATATATATATATATATATATATATATATATATATATATATATATATATATATATATATATATATATATATATATATATATATATATAGGGACGGCGTGGCGCAGTGGAAGAATGGCCGTGCGCGACCCGAGGGTCTCTGGTTCAATCCCCACCTAGTACCAACCTCGTCATGTCCGTTGTGTCCTGAGCAAGACACTTCACCCTTGCTCCTGATGGGTGCTGGTTAGCGCCTTGCATGGCAGCTCCCTCCATCAGTGTGTGAATGTGTGTGTGAATGGGTAAATGTGGAAGTAGTGTCAAAGCGCTTTGAGTACCTTGAAGGTAGAAAAGCGCTATACAAGTACAACCCATTTATCATTTATATATATATATATATATATATATATATATATAGGCAAAGTTGTATTTTTTTTGTAATACCGGAGGTAAAGTTGTATTTTTTTTGTAATACCGTAGGTAAAGTTACATTTTTTTTAATACCGTAGGTAAAGTTGTATATTTTTTTTGTAATACTGTAGGTAAAGTTGTATTTTTTTTTTGTAATGCCGTAGGTAAAAATGTATATTTTTTTTGTAATACTATAGGTAAAGTTGTTTTGTTTTTTTTGTAATATCATAGGTAAAGTTTTATTTTATTTTGTAATACCGCAGGTAAAGTTGTATTTTATTTTGTAATGCTGTAGGTAAAGTTGTATATTTTTTTTGTAATACTATAGGTAAAGTTTTTTGTTTTTTTTTTGTTTTTTTTGTAATATCGTATGTATATTTTTTTTGTAATACTATAGGTAAAGTTGTTTTTTTTTTGTTTTTTTGTAATATCGTAGGTAAAGTTGTATTTTATTTTGTAATACCGTAGGTAAAGTTGTATTTTATTTTGTAATGCCGTAGGTAAAGTTGTATATTTTTTTTGTAATACTATAGGTAAAGTTTTGTTTTTTGTTTTTTTGTAATATCGTAAAACAAACAGCAGCATTGGTGAGGGAGGGGCAGAGACAGAGAGAGACAGAGAAAGTTATGATAAACGCGCATGCGTCGCCAGGCTCTGCTTTTTATCCATAGATTTATCACATTTAATTTTGTATTATCTATAGCAGGGGTGTCAAAGGTGTGCCCCGGAGGCCATTTGCGGCCCACAGCTAATGTTTTAAAGGCCCACGGCACATTCTAAAAATACTATTAAAATAAACAAAAGTGAAATAAAAAAGCTTAAAGGTGAAATGTAATTTAGAAAAAGTTGCAATGTTGACTAATAAAACAAAGCTGTTTTTTTTTCATTGCTCAAAACATAATATTGAATCAAAATCAATGTTATTATGAATTATTGACCTATCCAAGGTTCCCATTACTTCACGGTTCACCGTGCGTGACTGCTCGCTGACTGCTCGCTGTTTCGAAAAAGCTAAGTATCGTTCTATTTGTGTGCTTTTAAATTGTTCTGCAGCTTTCTTTATTACTTTCTCAACATATTTAGTAGTACTATTTAACTTGCAAATCACCCGATCTCTGTCTCTCCACCCCTCCCGCAGCTAGCTAGCAGCTAGCTGCTAAGCTAACGAAGCTAGCGCGGAGAAAGGCGTCGCCGGGCGCCGGTCAGAAGGAGTCTACTCCTGCACACCGTGACCAGGACTTCTCGGAAGACAGCAGGAACTTCACTCGGTGACAGAAAACACCGTGAGTATGGCTTCCTGCGCGTCTTGCACCTTACTCACGGAGAGGCTGGCTCTGCTAGAGGGCCGTGTCCGCCAGTTAGAGCAGAGTAATCTCGTAACTTTAGATGTTGCGGACACATCTGCTAGCGTTAGCTGTAGCGAGCTAACTAGCCCAGCATGTAGTAGTCCTAAGCGGCCTACAAGCTACGGTGTACCGGTTGAGACGCATAATAGATTTAGCTCTTTAGCTAGTCCTACACCCCAGTCTACCGGGCACCACACCTTAGTCATAGGGGACTCCATCACCCGAAACATAAAGCTTAGCAAACCAGCCACAATTAAGTGCATCCCGGGGGCCCGAGCACCTGACATAGAGGCTAATCTTAGGGAGCTAACTCGCAACAGGCCTAGTAAACACGTACGACAGGCTAATCGCACCACTAGTTATGCGAATATAGTTGTACACGTTGGCTCCAATGACACTAGAATGAGACAGTCAGAGATTACAAAGAGAAACATAGCCAGGACTTGTGATCTCGCTAGAAAGATGTCCAGGCATCGAGTAATTGTCTCTGGCCCCCTGCCTGCGAGAGGCAATGATGAGAGATATAGCAGATTAGTCTCGCTTAACAAGTGGCTGGCTAGCTTCTGTAGACAACAGGGACTAACGTTTATTGATAATTGGCCCTCTTTCTGGGGCAAACCAGGCTTGCTGATGAGGGACGGCCTTCACCCTAACCAGGAAGGCGCCATCATCCTGTCTAAGAATATAGACTACTGTTTAAGTCACATTTGACTAACTACACTAGAGCAAGCCCGGTCACAGGCAATTACAGAGCCTGCTAGTCCGGGTGAGGAGTCAGTTAAGCTAGAACTAGCCAGCGCCAGGCTGGATAATTCCTGTACGCATAGCAATTTTCTTAGAATAACACACAACTCACATAATGTGTTTTCTGTTGTGAATGTGTCCGGGGTAGATATGCATTCTACTGAGGTGGCAAATCATGATGCGTTCAGTCGATCGCAGCATCAAGCAAACAATCTGAAAATTCCCGTCGTATCAATTCCTAGATATGGTCGAAACTATTTAAAGTGCACTACGTATAATAAACGTAACATTATTAATATTTCTACTACGGATAATTTAAACAAAAACTCGTCAAAACAGCCCAATACTTATAATATGGGCTTTTTAAACATAAGATCATTGTCTCCCAAAACGTTATTAGTTAATGAGGTCATTAGAGACAACAATCTTAACGTCATTGGTCTTAGCGAAACCTGGCTCAAACCAGACGAATTTTTTGCGCTAAATGAGGCATCTCCTCCTAATTATACGAATGCGCATATTGCCCGTCCCCTTAAAAGGGGTGGGGGGGTCGCATTAATATACAATGAAAACTTTAACCTTACCCCTAACCTAAATAATAAATACAAATCGTTTGAGGTGCTTACTATGAGGTCTGTCGCACCGCTGCCTCTCGATATGGCTGTTATCTACCGCCCCCCAGGGCCCTACTCGGACTTTATTAATGAATTCTCAGAGTTCGTTGCTGATCTAGTGACGCACGCAGACAATATAATCATAATGGGGGACTTTAATATCCATATGAATACCCCATCGGACCCTCAGTGCGTGGCGCTCCAGACTATAATTGATAGCTGTGGTCTTACACAAATAATAAATGAACCTACGCATCGCAACGGCAATACGATAGATCTAGTGCTGGTCAGGGGTGTCACCACCTCCAAAGTTATGGTACTCCCGTATACTAAAGTAATGTCCGATCATTACCTTATAAAATTCGAAGTTCTGACTCATTGTCAACAAACTAATAATAATAATAACTGCTATAGCAGCCGCAACATTAATGCCGCCACAACGATGACTCTTGCTGACCTACTGCCTTCGGTAATGGCACCATTCCCAAATTATGTCGGCTCTATTGATAACCTCACTAACAACTTTGACAATGCCCTGCGCAAAACCATTGATAGCATAGCACCGCTAAAACAAAAAAGGGCCCCTAAAAGGCGCACCCCATGGTTTACAGAGGAAACCAGAGCTCATAAATTATCATGTAGAAAGTTGGAACGCAAATGGCGCGCGACCAAGCTTGAGGTTTTCCATCAAGCATGGAGTGATAGTTTAATATCGTATAAACGCATGCTTACCTTAGCTAAAGCTAAATATTACTCAAATCTCATCCGCCTCAACAAAAACGACCCAAAATTTTTGTTTAGTACAGTAGCATCGCTAACCCAACAAGGGACTCCTCCCAATAGCTCCACCCACTCGGCAGATGACTTTATGAATTTCTTTAATAAGAAAATTGAACTCATTAGAAAGGAGATTAAAGACAACGCATCCCAGCTACAACTGGGTTCTATGAACACAGATACAACTGTATCTACGACGGATACTGCAATACAAAATAGTCTCTCTCTTTTTGATGAAATAACATTAGAGGAACTATTACAGCGTGTAAGTGGGATAAAACAAACAACATGTTTACTTGACCCACTTCCTGGGAAACTTATCAAGGAGCTTTTTGTATTATTAGGTCCATCAGTGCTAAATATTATAAACTTATCACTTTCCTCTGGCACTGTTCCCCTAGCATTCAAGAAAGCGGTTATTCATCCTCTGCTCAAAAGACCTAACCTTGATCCTGACCTCATGGTAAACTACCGACCGGTGTCCCACCTTCCCTTTATTTCGAAAATCCTCGAAAAAATTGTCGCACAGCAGCTAAATGAACACTTAGTGTCTAACAATCTCTGTGAACCTTTTCAATCCGGTTTCAGGGCAAATCACTCTACGGAGACAGCCCTCGCAAAAATGACTAATGATCTACTGCTGACGATGGATTCTGATGCGTCATCTATGTTGCTGCTTCTTGATCTTAGCGCTGCTTTCGATACCGTCGATCATAATATTTTATTAGAGCGTATCAAAACACGTATTGGTATGTCAGACTTAGCCTTGTCGTGGTTTAACTCTTATCTTACTGACAGGATGCAATGCGTCTCCCATAATAATGTGACCTCTGACTATGTTAAGGTAACGTGCGGAGTTCCTCAGGGTTCGGTTCTTGGCCCTGCACTCTTTAGTATTTACATGCTGCCGCTAGGCGACATCATACGCAAATACGGTGTTAGCTTTCATTGCTATGCTGATGACACCCAACTCTACATGCCCCTAAAGCTGACCAACACGCCGGATTGTAGTCAGCTGGAGGCGTGTCTTAATGAAATTAAACATTGGATGTCCGCTAACTTCTTGCAACTCAACGCCAAGAAAACGGAAATGCTGATTATCGGTCCTGCTAAACACCGACATTTATTTAATAATACCACCTTAACATTTGACAACCAAACAATTACACAAGGCGAATCAGTAAAGAATCTGGGTATTATCTTCGACCCAACTCTCTCGTTTGAATCACACATTAAGAGTGTTACTAAAACGGCCTTCTTTCATCTCCGTAATATCGCTAAAATTCGTTCTATTTTATCCACTAGCGACGCTGAGATCATTATTCATGCGTTCGTTACGTCTCGTCTCGACTACTGTAACGTATTATTTTCGGGTCTCCCTATGTCTAGCATTAAAAAATTACAGTTGGTACAAAATGCGGCTGCTAGACTTTTGACAAGAACAAGAAAGTTTGATCATATTACGCCTATACTGGCTCACCTGCACTGGCTTCCTGTGCACTTAAGAAGTGACTTTAAGGTTTTACTACTTACGTATAAAATACTACACGGTCTAGCTCCGTCCTATCTTGTCGATTGTATTGTACCATATGTCCCGGCAAGAAATCTGCGTTCAAAGAACTCCGGCTTATTAGTGATTCCCAGAGCCCAAAAAAAGTCTGCGGGCTATAGAGCGTTTTCTATTCGGGCTCCAGTACTATGGAATGCCCTCCCGGTAACAATTAGAGATGCTACCTCAGTAGAAGCATTTAAGTCCCATCTTAAAACTCATTTGTATACTCTAGCCTTTAAATAGCCCCCCTGTTGGACCAGTTGATCTGCCGTTTCTTTTCTTTTCTCCTCTGCTCCCCTTTTCCTTGAGGGGGTGGGGGGCACAGGTCCGGTGGCCATGGATGAAGTGCTGGCTGTCCAGAGTCGGGACCCGGGGTGGACCGCTCGCCTGTGCATCGGCTGGGAACATCTCTACGCTGCTGACCCGTCTCCGCTCGGGATGGTGTCCTGCTGGCCCCACTATGGACTGGACTCTTACTATTATGTTGGATCCACTATGGACTGGACTCTCACAATATTATGTCAGACCCACTCGACATCCATTGCTTTCGGTCTCCCCTAGAGGGGGGGGGTTACCCACATATGCGGTCCTCTCCAAGGTTTCTCATAGTCATTCACATCGACGTCCCACTGGGGTGAGTTTTTCCTTGCCCGTATGTGGGCTTTGTACCGAGGATGTCGTTGTGGCTTGTGCAGCCCTTTGAGACACTTGTGATTTAGGGCTATATAAATAAAGATTGATTGATTGATTGACATCAAATATTCCACTAAGAAAAATATTTTTGGTGGATGATTTTGCATATTTTGTGTGTTTGCCATAAAAAACATAGTTTTGTTTGACAAAAAAAGGCGGAAAACAAACAAAAAACATAAAAAAACTAAAACATTTTGAAATGAGTTGATGTAAACTCCAGAGATTTAAGCGTTAAATATAAAATGTATGTATACCCTGGCACACCATTATCATTTCATGACCCAAGCAAAACACTTTTTACATTTTTATACTGAAATAAATACACCTACAAATTATTAAATAAAAACATAGAAAAAACTACCAGCAGTGGTAAGGTTTATATCCATGAAGAAAGTGAATGAATGTTTATAACTGAATACATTTACATATGTATCCACATTTGTGTTCTTTTATTATTATTTCTTTTAATGAATGAACGTTTATGACCTTTTTCCAGAACACAATATAGAATGTGAGATATAACAGGATAATGCATACGTTTATCATTTTTTTTCAAAACGCTTACAAAAAAGTCGGGGCCCCAAAAATTTACTGTGGGACCCCATTTTTATGACTTGATGGGTCCCTGGGACCCCATTTTGAAAATTGCTAGCGCCAACACTGCTGTCAACAGAGGAGAAAAAATACTTTATGTAAATAAATCTATTATTTATAAAGCAAGTTGGAGTATCATTGGCAAATGTTCACCTATTCTTTTTGGGATTTCACAATATGGTCAGCCTACTTAAAGCAATCTTACTGTACATTTTATTCGATATTTCGTACAAAAAACATTTTACAAAACACATCTTCTAATTATAAAAAACAAACTCAAAATCAATGTTCTTGAAGTAAGCTAGTTGGCTAACTATTAGCTTATGTCTTCCATTGGACCATTTTTGTACTTCCTATTACACGCGCTAATTGGCTGAAAGTCCTTCGTCTCAAGTGGGCGGGGCTCCGTTGACGTAGCTCAGGTGGAAGTTGCGCTGCGTCCGGCTGATGCCGCGGCGACACGACGGCTCCGTGGAGCACCAGAGGACGCAGGCCAGCAGGGCGAGGAGGGCGACGAGCAGGAGGCGGGCGGGTGGGGGTCCCCAAGGAGCCCCTCTGCTGCTGCTGCTGCTGCTGGGGGGAGATGTTAACGTCTGAAAGTTTAATTTTAGGCGACAGCTGGACTTTATTACACTTAGGACTTTTTTTTTTATTCCACTTTGCATCCACCCAAACAACTACACACACACACACACATTCTTGTATTTGTTACCTTGAGACCTCCGAAAAATGCATACCTCTTTAGGCATACTTGCCAACCTCAGACTTCGGGAGATTACAACTTTACCTACGATATTACAAAAAAAATTAAACTT